>NC_056737.1:947004363-947026863 GCF_019279795.1 Protopterus annectens | reverse complement strand
TTTGTGTGTGTGTGTGTGTGTGTGTGTGTGTGTGTGTGTGTGTGTGTGTGTGTGTGTGTGTGTGTGTGTGTGTATATCTATATCTATCTATATGTATATATATATATATATATATATATATATATATATATATATATATATATGTATATATATATATATATATATATATATATATATATGGGTCCCATTTACAATGCCGAAATTCCAGAATGCGGACAGCCATATGTCCGCCATTCGGAATACCAACAATGTCAAACCGACATCTCACTATAGTGCAGAATGGAAAGATTTCCATTCCTGCAGTGTAGTGTGATCTCGGAGTTGGCATATTAAAGTTATGGGGGGGTGGGTGGCAGAACCCCCCATAGGGGGGTGCAGGGGAGCGGAGCACCCCTGCTAGCAGTTTAAAGGAAATTTTATTTTCCTTCCTATAGATGTACTTGAAATGTCGGGATTCTGAATGTTGGTCTTATGGCTGTCTGCCATATGGCTGTCGGCATTCTGGAATTTCGGCATTTCGAAGTAGATCCATATATATATATATATATATATATGTATACACATATATATATATATATATATATATATATATATATATAAATATATATATATATATATATATATATATATATATATATATATATATATATATATATATATATATATACATATATATATGTATATATGGATTCGTATCACTTCACTGAAAGACCATTTCACTGATACTCATTTCACTGAGACCAAATCACCTAAAGTTCATTTCACCTAAAACTCATTTCACCCAAAAATCATTTCACTGACAAGTAGTACTCTAAGGCAAGTCAAAGGTATATCTCCTTTTCTCCACTGTAGTGAGATCCTGGTGCTAGTATATGTAGTTGGTGGGTGGGGGGCACAGCCCCCCAATATTGAGGGGTGTGGGGGAAGTAGCCCTCCCACCTAATTAGGTTTTACCAAATAATGTAAAACAAAACTAAACAACAAAATACCAATTTAAGTGGGAGCCTATGCCCCCCACACCCCTCCTAACTATATATACTAAAACCAGGATCGTATTACAGTGGGGAAAAGGACATATACCTTTGACTTGCCTTAGCATACTACTTGCCCGTGACATGTGTTTTAGGTAAAATGAACTTTCAGTGAAATGAACTTTAGGTGATTTGGTCTCAGTGAAATGGGTGTCAGTGAAATGGTCTTTCAGTGAAGTGATACGAATATATATATATATATATATATATATATATATATATATATATATATATATATATATATATATATATATATATATATATATATATATATATATATATATATATATATATGGGTCTACTTCTTTTGACCTAACTTTCATTTGCCTGACACTTCATTTGCCTGACACTTCATTTGACCGACAACTATTATTAGCAAGAAAATGGAATATGCCCCCTTCCCCACTGCAGTGCGACCCTGGAGTTAGAATATATAGTTAGGGGGGGGTGTGGTGGGCGAAGCCCCCCACTTCATTTCATATGATATTGTTAACTTTTGATGTAATATTGCTTAGTAACAGAAAAGTAAGTGGGGGGCATCACCCCCCCACACACCCCCAACTATATATTCTAACTCCAGGGTCGCACTGCAGTGGGGAAGGGGGCATATTCCATTTTCTTGCTAGTTATACTTGTCGGGCAAATGAAGTGTCAGGCAAATGAATTGTCAGGCAAATGAAATTTCAGTCATTTGGTCTCAGGCAAATGAGTGTCAGGCAAATGAAAGTTAGGTCAAAAGAAGTAGACCCATATATATCTATATATATATATATATATATATATATATATATATATATATATATATATATATATATATACATATATATATATAATACACGATTTAAAGTAATTTGTTTGTGTTGCATTGAGCAATATCTAGCTGGAAGTTGACTGTTTTTTCAGCAGGTATTATACAAGTGGTATTTTCAGTTAAGGCTTGTTAAAAAACCTGCATAGCCAGTGATAAGTGGGGGTAGTTTACCTCATTGTTATTCGGTTTCTGTCTTATACAAGTGGTACAGTGAATTGCTTTCTGTTTAAACTGTGAGCTTTGGCCAACTGAGACCTACACGAGTGGAGTTAAGTAGATTTTTACCTGCACTTTTATCAAATAATACATGATTTAAAGTAATTTGTTTGTGTTGCATTGAGCAATATCTAGCTGGAAGTTGACTGTTTTTTCAGTAGGTCCCCACCCACCTTCCCTGTTTTTGTCTTGATGTTAATCTTGGTGGCTTTGAAACTGCTTGCCCCTCTTGTAAATTTGCACTTGGATACTCCTCCTGGGCCCATCTCATTTGCTCACTCAAAAAAAAAAAAAAAAAAAAAATTATCTCCTTTTACTGTATTTGTGTTTCTTCCTACTTTATTTTGCTTTTGCGCCATCTTAAAAGTACTCAGTTGTATTTATTACTGCTTGGTGTAACTCATTCTAAGCCTTTTAGTTTAAGCACTTGGGCTTCAGACCAGTTAAGGGCGGATCCTGCCTCTTAAACCTGGTCGATTTCTTTGAAACAGTCACCAAGGCCATTGACGAGAGGAAGGTGGTCCACACAGCCTACCTGGACCTCACAAAGGCCTTCGATACAATACCCCACTCGGGCATTATAGATAAGCTCAAAAGCTTAAATATAAACCCCTATGTCACTAGATGGGTTGCAAACTGGCTCAAGGACAGAACCCACATGGTTAGAATTGCTGGAGCCATGTCAGACTCCAAATCAGTTACATATTATATATATATATATATATATATATATATATATATATATATATATATATACATATATAGGTTCATAGGTTCGTACTAGGCTATCTTTCCTAGGGCATTTATAAGCCTAGCCAGAGTGTGTTTGGCTTTCGCCACCCATTTTAAATTAATTTTGCTATGCCCTTTTTCGAGGTTAGTATACTGTGCCTCAGTCTAACAGTGACACAGAAGTGATACCCGGGGTAAACCTATGATCCCCCATCCACTCATCAAGATTCCTCTTGAAGAGAGTCAATGAGGAACTCTGCCTAACCTGGACTGGGATTTTATTCCAGAGTGAAGGGAGCCTCTGAGTTATGAATCTGTCCCTCCAGCATGTCCTATTTATTTCAGTGCTGAGGTTCAAGTCTCTCGAGCGCGTAGCTTGATGGGATTTGGATTTTCTAAGGTGCAGCATATCCATTAATTCCGGGTTGGACATGGCTTTATACGTCAGGCACAGATCGCCTCTGAGCAGGCGGTATACCACTGAGTAGAGCTGGAGTTTCTTTAACCGGGCAGCATATGGCATCTGTTTGAGCCCTTTGATCCTCTTGGTGAGGTACTTTTGGGGTCTTTCCAGTAGCTGCAGGTGTCTGGTAAGGTACATCCCAAAAGGGGCATTGTATTCAATTATGGGCCTGATGAGGGATGAGTAAAGAGGCACGATGACCTCCCCTGATCTAGATATGAATCCCTTCATAATTAGGTGGGCTATATAAAATGTTTTTCTAACCACTTTGGCCACGTGGTTGTCAAATGAGAGATTGCTATCAACTTGGGTCCCCAGGTCCCTAATTACTTCTTCTGTACTTAATGGATTACCACCTATGGTAATTTGTGGGCACTTTGTTTTTGCCAAAGGGGATGACTATACACTTTTTGGCATTTAGCTTGAGGCCATGGCTCTTGCACCAGTTGTCTGTTTCTATGAGGCCCTTCTGGAGGATGCTTGTGTTGGCTGGAGAGTCGATTATAGCTCCCAGTTTGCAGTCATCTGCGAACTTGGTCAGCCACAGTCCTTCCGTGTTGGCCTGTACCTCCAAGAAATATATACTGAACAGGAGAGGTCCCAGGACTGAGCCTTGTGGGACGCCACTTGTAACTGGTTTGGAGTCTGACATGGCTCCAATAATTCTAACCATGTGGGTTCTGTCCTTGAGCCAGTTTGTAACCCATCTAGTGACATAGGGTTTATATTTAAGCTGGTGAGCTTATCTATAATGCCCGAGTGGGGTATTGTATCGAAGGTTTTACGAGGTCCAGGTAGGCTGTGTGGACCACCTTCACCTCGTCAATGGCCTTGGTGACTGTTTCAAAGAAATCAACCAGGTTTAAGAGGCAGGATCTGCCCTTAACAAAGCCGAACTGGGTAGGATCCAGTGTCTGTAGGTCCCCAATATCTTTTTTTATGAGGTCCATGGTGATCCTTTTCATAGCTTTGCAGACCAATCTAGTCAGGCTTATGGGGCAATAGTTTCCAGGATCCGTTGGGGCACCACCTTTGTGGAGAGGGACCACTGTTGCTGTACGCCACTCTTTGGGTACATATCCTGTGGTAAGGCTGAGATTGAACAGTAGTTTTATGTTTGGGTTTAGCTCTTCTTGGAGTTCATGTAGGACGCAGCCCGGGACACCATCTGGTCCCATTGATGCTGTGTTTTTTGCTTTGGAGAGGGCGGCTCTTACCTGAGCATCTGAGATGTCAGGGGGGAAGCACTCTGCTGGGATAGATATTTGTCATTTAGGTGTGGAGGGGGGGGAGAGAAGTTTGCACTGAACCTGTCAGCTAGGATGTTGGCAATGCCTGTGGGTTCGGTGTATTTTTTGTCATGTATATGTTTTATGTTTTTATTTTGATTTGAATCTTTCAGCTTACCTCACATTTCCATCCTCCATTCCACAATCTCCTTTTATCTTTTATTTTGTTAACATCAATAACAGTTTCAAACATAGTCTTTAAATACTTCTCAAGACCTTATTCAACATTGATTCGGAATTGTACTGCAACTTTACTTTTTACAATATCATTCCCTGAAGTCTCATAATTGTTCCATGAAAAAAATATTGTTCTTTCGCTTTGTATCTTTCTAATGATTTTGTCAGCTCTTCCCCATTCTAGGGCTTACAAGGTCAACAAAAAACAAATAAATAAATAAATCATTGGGAATGCTGGTAGGTGATTAAGATTCAAATTTGTGTAATCATATAGGCAAAGGAGGAGAAGCGTCAGAATGTGGCAGGCAAGGATGTCAATATTGCAGAGAAGGAAAGGGAAAAAGAAAAACCCATCACAATTAATATTTTTCTTTCTGAAATCTTAATCCCTAAAGGTTTAATCATATTGTCCCAGTGTTCATGTCTATTTAATTATTTATTGTCTTTCATCTGTACTCGTACTGTGTATCTCTTCTTTTGCCATCTTTTTTATTTTCTTCCACACTGTCATTCTTGACCCCTAACCGGGAAAAGCCGAAAGACACAACAACAACAACTGTCATTCTTTGACACTGCACATATGTATATATATATATATATATATATATATATATATATATATATTTTTTTTTTTTTTTTATTTCTGATGTATCTCACCTCCTTTTCTCCATTATCTGTAATATGCCTTTCATTATTTCATTATTCTTACCCTTCTGCAGTTTTGTCCATAATGTTGTCGCCCCATGACACCACTTGACTATCCCTTGGTTCTTCCTCATCCACCATCTACCACAGTATTCCATCCTGCAACCCTCCCAAGTGGACAGTTGTAAAGTCATTCTTTTACCTCTTCTCTCTGTTCTTCAGCTCCTCTCCATTTGTATTTTCAAAAGGCTTACACTGAAAATATCCTCCGAATCTTCTATAAGATACCCCTCTCCTTCCATCACTATGCTACTTTCTGCCATATTGTCTGACATGCTTCTACTCCCAGCTGTCACTGCTCTAGGAATGAGAGACATATATGCTTCTCACATAAGGGTAGTTCCTTGGGGCCATGGGCAAATTTCCCCGTGTCAGTATAAATACCACCGCAGGTCTTCCCTGAAAAGAGACCACTGGCTTAATAGGGTGTACAAGGTCAATAAAAAGCATGCAAATAAATAAATAAATACATACATAAAAACAAATAAATAAACAAAAAAATACATAACTTATTGAGAGTGCATGTAGGTCAGTGGGATTCAGATTTGTGCAATCGGGTCTATATTAGTTCACAGAAAAATATTTCCAGCGAACACCTCTTCGTTGACACCAAACAATCGAAAATCACTTCTGCGATTTGAGGAATTTTCCCAGGGCAAAGAAGTAGTTGGCCAACTACATAACTTTGCCCTTTTCCCCACTGTAGTGCAATCTCAAAGTAGGTATAGAAGGAAGGGCTTTATGTAGTACAATCATATATGAAGCCGAATATTCACTTAATGGAAGCTTGTCAAATAAAGTAATGTTGGAGCGAAGCAGAAAATGGAGATCTTCCTAATTTAGTCATAGGAGAAATTGGTACAGGAAGTAATCAGAATAATAGGATCTGAGGAGACCGAGAGAGAGAGATGCAAAGATAGTAGTGTTAACTTGTTCATAGGTGATTGCATCTTATCACTGGGGATGTAGAGGGGATGTTGCCTCAGGTGATACATATTTTTCAAGAGTTTAGGAAAGAATTAGGCTTGGGGTATCATACCAAGAGATCATGAATAATAGGAACAAAAGGTGAGAAGGAATGTTTGCTATATGGGTTTGTCATAGCCAAAAGGAGGGGGAAATATCTAGGAGTGAACATCAATCTGACAGGGATCTACTACAGGTGGTCTCATGTTAGTGGATCACAACACACATGCTCACAGTCACTTGCCTGAAAAAGTAAGTGCTCAAACTTCCGCTAGCTGGATCTCCCATTTATACTTAGCTATCTCAACACAGCCCTATAAAACTGTATAGCCCTACCAGAATCATAACTCTAATCATAGAACTCCCACCAAGTTCTCATCTGACGTCCTCACTCCCTTACCTTAAAGCTGTGCTCCCTCTCTCTAACACTAAAGTCCCTAGTCACTCCCTAAACCTAGAACCCAAGAGAATACTTGAGAGGGGCAGGTGGTTGGCAGGAAAATCACTACTAAGAAACCTACTGGCACGTATGCATGCTTTGGGTGTCAGCAATCCAAGTTTACTTCAAACAGTTCATATGGAAACAATGTATAAACTGGTAGGACTGTTAAAATAGTGGAAAGATTCAGTTGTGGCCCTAAAAATGCTATTTATCGTGCATAGTGTCAGACTTATGATACAGTTTATATTGAGAAAAACAGCAGGATATTCAAGGAAAACATTGCAAAGCAAGTCAGGACAGTCAAAAAATAAGATCCCAAGAATGCCCTTGGTAAACACAGCAAACAATGCCAAGGATTTTAAAAGACTGTTATTCTTTGTCATAGAGAAGGCAGAGGGAGACAGCAGAGAGGGTGATTTAGAAACTGTTTTAGATGGCTGTGAATTAATTTGGCAGCTCAGATGTAATGCCTTTTGTGTGCCTTGTTTTAATGACAGTCAACATGCTTTTGAAACTAAAATTTTTACAATAATAACTGTGTGAATGAGGAAAATATATTTACAAATGTGAGTCAATTTTGTTCAGTGTCTGATGAATTTTTTTTCCATATGTTTGTTGATAAAGTGTTTTCACATTGATTTTTCTCTGCTATTTTAATTATTAAATTGCCATTAAACATAAATCTGACAGGAGCTTTTGTTTCATGTTATTTCATGCTTCTTTCCTGAAATGTTGGTAATAAATAAATATAACTTTTTTAGTCTGAGTCAAGAGAAAACATTTCATTCACACTGCTCAATATATTAGTGTTAAAAAAGAGGGTGCTCTTCAAAACTATTGGTGGCTAGTAGGAAAGAGTGTCGCTTTCTTACTCTTTGTTACAGCATGGTTACAAACTTCAGATTCCATGTACTTTGTGATGATGAATATTGCATAGTTAGTTTAATGATTTGACCAGTGCTGTCTCCATAAATGCCTTATAACAAACATCAGTGTATCCATACAAAACAAAACTCTGGTAACTAAAATCATAATGCTCTTATTTTATTCTTCATAGCAGGTGAGAAGTATGCTGAAGTACATTTGCAACTGAGTTTTAACTAGGGAGAAAGCATGCATTGTGTAACTTTGACAAAACTATATATCAGAGCAGGTGTTTCTAATAATTATTTCTGCTTGAAACCTGTAGAGTGCATAATATGTGGTCATGTAGTCTGGATCATAAAAGCACCAGTGACACTACGGTTATGTTTTACCACTGCTAACCTAGTACTACAGTACACTGCATCCATCAACAATTAACATTTAAATGGGTGTGTCAGTATGTATACCTCAGAACTTTGCAAATATGCACATACATAAACTTGTAGTTCATTAGGAACAATAATTTATGATAACAGACTCTATAATGTTAATTGTAATAAACTGAATATGTGTAAAATATGTTCCTAAGAGTAGTCAAAAGAATGCAAAATGACTCTATTACTGTTCTTGACATACGCATGCCTTTGTAGACATGCTTTCTGAAACCGATTGTATAAACTTCTTGTCAATAAATATGACTACAAACAGTACAAATAGTTATAGCCCTGCCAGTTGAAATGTTTCAGCATTGAAAAACATCATGACTATGTGGGCAGACACAGTTTAGTACTCATCACATAAACTAAAATATCAGTGAACTGACTAGAATTTAGAGCTTTGGAATCTAACTGTAGTAAAATGTACTCAACACCTTCCTGTGCGCTCTTTAACTTAAGAATATCAGAAGGAATAATCAAACAAGCAAAATCAATGACATAGACATACTGAAAGCTTTACTATTACTTATTGGCATTCAGCTAATGTGCAAATAATGAGTAATGTAGAAAATTATGTATATGCATTGCAGAGATGCAACAGACTACTTCATATATATAAAATAAAGCAGGAATCTGGTAAGCTTTTGGAATGGTCACAACTATATACAATGGGAATAACCAATATTTTCAAATATATAGAGAGTTCAACATCAGTTTACCATGTCTCTTTCTTGACTTGGTGAAGGTGCGTTTGTATAATATATATATATATATATATATATATATATATATATATATAGAGAGAGAGAGAGCGAGAGAGAGAGAGTGAAACAATAGCCATTAACAATTAATTTACTATTTAATGCGTGCGTGTGTGTGTGTGATCACTTAAGTAATTAATTAACTAATTAATTAAATACTTACAAAACAAAAATAGAAACATTTGTCCATCTCAAAAATGTCATAAAATTGATCTCGTACATATGGCAGTCTGTGTGATTGCTTTGTTTTAATGATTGCAGTAAACAATGTTTTACTTACCATTTGTGCAATATTTTCTGACAGAAGTAAAGTAATGAAATTTAGTAACGGCTCAAACAGAAATGGGTGGGATATTGAAGAAGAGTTATAGTCTATAAACAACTTAACATTAGTTTGTGTATTCACTGGTAATTGGAAAGATGGGTGGTTGTTTCAAAAAAGTGCAAGTTAGAATCACTTTGCTTCAGTTTAACTTGCTATCAAAGGAGCAAGAAACAATTTTCACTTGAACAATGTTATGCTTTGAAAACACTAAAATATGTTGTTTATTAAAATAAATTTAAACATGACTGCCACAGAGTCCTAAAATAAGAAATACTTTATTATACAGGGCTGTGTGATGCAATATGCATTCTGTAAGTTGTGTCAAACCATCTGAACTTCATGTTATAATTATTTTAGCTGCAAATTAAAGAAATTTCCCACAATATTCATAAAATATTTACCATTTTAGAATATAGGCTACCTTTGAACATAACAATTAACATTTAGATAAAGGGGTTTAAACAGCTGAGATACATATTAAGTTGACTTTTTCATTTTAGTTATAAAAATCAAGGACGTTTTATTTATTGTTTTCTGCTAATTATATCATTAATTTCTTATTACTTAAGATGTACTTGTGTATTTATGTTATGAAATAAGATGGGTCTTTTCCTGAAGCAAAAGTGGGGGCAATATCTTGTTTAAATGCTATAAGTGTTACAGTAGTTATGAGGTAAACAGTTTCATATACTGATGTTCATAATGGTCATGAATTTTGACTCTACTGGATGTAGAAACAACAGCAACAAAAAGTCATCACGGAAATGTTGCTGTTTCTGCCACCTGATGTGCCATTTAGTGCAAAGGACATTTCTTAAGTAAAGAATAAATTGTGTTGTGGAGTTGGGGAATTGTATTTTAATCCAGTCTGTCCCAGTGGCAAACAAGGTGATCACAATAAAATCACTTAAAATCTTAAGTATTCCCATGGCAACACTATAAAATCACTTGCTTCATTAGGCCTATTTGGTTAACAAAATGAATATTAATTTATAGATGTAATATGCAGTAAAGTGCAATACATTCAAGTGATGTAGCATTTTAAGATTGTAATGCCGTGATAATAGTAAAAGGCAGAATTCTACATTGAATAAAAAAGGTACAAGGTAGATATGCAGTGAAAATTAAACAAGCAAAGCAGAAAGATGTTATTAACAAATATGATAAACTTTAAGAGCTGAAAGGAGCAAATGAACTTTATCTACAAAACAACATGTGCATTTACCTAATTTGAAATTAGAAAAAAAATAAGTTTAATATATTGCAATATTAGAACATTCCTTATTAAATGGAAGATTATTACTAAAACTGGTATAATCATTTGTTTTTTACAAAAGTATGTCACCAAATGTACTACATCCACCTCAGTTTTCTACACTGTGGCAGAAGGTAAGCTTGCTTAATTTGTTGTGTGGTCAATATGAAGTCTAAAAGGACAGATTTGCTTCAAAAGTGAACAATCATTCAGAACCAGGAGTCAAAATGGTATAACATGGTGTTCACATTACTTTAGTTCTCAGAGGTAACTGTTCTTCAGCTGAACTATGGTGTAACTGCAAAGAGTATGCCTCAATGATCTTGTAGATAGTTATACCATATGAGGGAATTGTGAAATTTGCTTTTCCCAAAAACATTCAGAGGGAATTATTTAAGACCTGTCTGTTAAGCTCCTTTTCATTTTGATGATTAATGCCCCTAGTGAAAGAATGAAAACAGATTTTTTTCTTTTCTTTTCTTTTTTTTTTTTTTTCTGAAGTGTAAAAATTAAACGTACAGTCTTACCTTTTAACCTCATTTATAGTCAGGCATGCAAATGAATAAAAAAGCAGAAGGCACAAAATATACTCCGTATATATGTATCTATGTATATTACAGTGTGTTTTAGAGTTTTTAAAACTACATGTGTAAATATAGATGCATCATACATATATGTATAAGTGAAAATCTAAAGTAGCTAACTGGTAATCCTAGGTCATATGTATGGTTTCTAAAATATCATTTTTTGAAGATAGAATTTGGTTATTTGTATCAACATTAGTAAATTTTGCACATTGCTTGAAATGTGCATATTGTGGTGAAGCTGGACGAAAACTTTTTAGTGAAAATATCTGTACTTTAAGAAGCCTTTTTAATGTTCACAGGAGAAATGTGTGCAGTTTCACTTTCTATTGAAATATACATAAAAATACTCACACTATCATAGGTTGCTGTTGGCCCTTGTACGTATTTTAAGTTTGTCTTTACCGTCCACAGAAGAACCTTTACGGTTAATTGCTAGCAATTGTAAACAGCCTTTCTGTTGAGTCCCAAGTCTCCCATTGTAAGGCATTGCAAGTAGTTCACTATTGTCAGCAGAACTTCAAAACTACCAGGTAACAGCAGTTATCTATAGACATTGAGCTGGAGTGCAATTGGTCTATATTTCAGTTTTACGTATGTCTGCGGGCATGTAGGTACATGTATAGGCAATCATTTATTATTATATGAATTATCACGGTTCCTTGTGTAAAAGGAATGTTACAGTGGCGTTTACACAGATCATTCAAGCACAGAGAAATGATATAAAGTCCTTTTCTAATGAGCCTTTGCAATGCTTAGTTCAGACTGAACATACCTGATTTTGTGATATTGTTTACTTTGCCTGTTTGCTTTATTTATGTATTTTCCTGCATGCTTATAAATCTGAACAACTCAATTATAATGAAGGCAAACACGCATTAGTTTATCAAATAGTAGATAGTCTAAAAGGGTAATTAATGATATAATCCTCTTGACTGTGCGAGTATGTATCATAAGTATCTGGAGAGTCTTAACTAAAAATTAGTGGGGACAACAAAACGATAATTTACTTGAATCGTACAAAACCACTATTCAGCTCTTTTCGGATACCCATTTCCAAGACACGTATGTTTTTATTTTCAGAAAAAAAAATATTTTTGAACACGCTCTGCCTTTCTAAAATAAAGATTGTGTTGTATATAATATATGATTTCTTAGAGCAATGAGTAGCAAACTAAAATGCATATTTTTCCATCATGGTTAGACAACACACATACCCATAAGCAGACTGTAAATGTACAGGAAGCGCCGATCAAAGTTTACTTCTGCATGTTAATTCCCTACCATGAGAATAACGAGTGTTGGTAGTTCCCTGATAAAACATGCAGCTTATAATTTCAAATTAAGTTATCCGAACTGTCACAGAGGCGCACTAAATCCGGTGTGATGTTCTATTTAAAAACTGATGTTGCAGGGTTCATTTTCATCTGTGGAAGCAAACCCTTCACACGTTGATGGTGTTCAGTTCAAAACATAAACAAACTTACAGAAAGGTAATTCTATTCAGAGCCTTCTTAAATAGATAAATGGGAAATCAGTGACTGTTGCTCCAAAAATACCGAATCACCACACAGGCGCGCACACGCACGCAACAAGAAACACCTTAAAATTATTAACAAGGCAAACACGCTGCAACAGATTCTTGTTTTCATAAAGCTGTACCTAGTTTGTCCCAAGAAACGAATGCGACCTAAAGTTATTAAAACCGCGAAATAACAACGATGCAAACAATAACATATTCCTGCATAATGCTCTGGAAATTATGTTTTTTTGAAATAAATTGTACAAAGCCGATATAAATATCAATTTTGCATTTTTTTTCTTGCAACTTAGTCTGATATTTCGTCTGTGGAGTTCCTGATGCTACGGTAGTTCTAAGGGACACGGTATCCGGTTTTACATCGGAAAAAACTCTCATTCTCATTTTACATACGCAAGGTAAACTTACCACCCACGCAAATATACGAAAACAATGAAAAGTGTACCAATTATGAAAAATTATGAGAATTTCCTTGACAAAATGTAAGATTTATTTAAAGCCGTACTTCTGTTCTACATCATGCTTTGGATTGGTATACGGTTTGCTTTCTGTTCTCTGTCTCTATTAATCTGTATTAAGACAAATGCTTAGATAATTTGCAATTACCTTATTTTTTTACGGCTAACAAATATCAGTATTACTACTTGAAACAGCTGTTTGGCTTTTCTTTTACATCTTATCATACGCCATACGTAAAACATTATTTGGGTCTCCTTACCAATGCGAAGGTATGGGATAATTGTCCAGAGCATGAATTAGCATATCAGCAAAAAAGTGTATTTTAATATTGCACGCAGTGTTGTAGAAAAAAAAATTCTCTTCATGTAAGTGCAAAACTATTTCAATAAATAATGGCCATTATATGCATAGCATGAACATTTGGGCAACGCGGGTATGTGGCAAGCTCCCATTCCCTCATACGCACACACACGACCATAAAAATGGACAGTCATATTAAAAAAAATGTTTGAGGTATTAACCCTCACTTGCTTAAAAACGTTCTACCGCAGCATTTTTAATTTTAGAACAGGAGGATAATTTGGGGAAAACAGATACTGATAGATGCACGGACGGGTACAGCGCCACCCCACACACACAAGACACTAAAAAAGGAGTGATATTCAGAATAAAGGTAGTGAAAAATAAAATATGCAAGAGTAACAAAACATGTAAAGAGATGTTGTACACATTAATTTTGTGGGTATCCTAATGAAATTATACTTCATAAACTGCAAGGCGATGATACTGAACATTTTAGTACAATATGGAAAGTCTTGTCTAAGGGTAAGGAATCACAGCCCTATTCACTATAAAATGGATATAATTGCAGTAGGCGCGTTTCTAGATCAGATTAGAAAACGGGTATTAGTAAATGTTGAATTTCGAGAAGGGGCGCATTTCCCTATGCTGAAGCTCTCTAAAATAAATTAGCTTATGGCATTAAATTAATGTAATGGTTCTTAGTAAGTTTCATTCAATCGTTAATCTGTTTCTTTACTAAGCTAAAATAACGTATTCCTTGTAAACAAACCCTAATGGTTTGTTGTATTTGACTGTGTATAGTTGCTTACCTTCCCTGATGGGGTCTTGATGAGGTGTTGATGCCTAATCTGATTCTACTCACCTCCTGTGGATTCCAAGTGGTAGTCGTGTCTCACCGGCAGTTCTGCAAATAACAATAACTGGACAGCTGCAGCCAACAGCTCTGCAACTGTTGTCAGAGTGGCAGAACCAAGACAAGGCGGTTACACGAGTGCATTGAATTGTCGATGAAGGACTTCCATCATATCACAATCTGCATCCTTGTATTTTGTCAATGTGTGTGTGAGTGTGTGTGTGATGGTGTGTCTACGATAAATAGCTATGGATGAATAAACATAGGTATGTGTGTGGGGGGGTGATCGCATGCTGTGCGACGAATACACACACACACACACACACACACACGCACACACACACAGCCTATAAGAGTATATATATATATATATATATGCACACGTTGCATAGATAGATAGATTGATAGATATAGATGTATAGATAGAATAGATAGATATCACACACGTGTGTTTGTACTTCGCATGGCATACGTACACCCACACACACATGATTATCCACCTGTAGTTATTTAAGAAACACACAGACACCTCTTTCTCTCTCTATATATATGCAAATATATATATATATATATATATATATATATATATATATATATATATATATATGCGTGTGTATGTGTGTGCGTGCATCCGTATAAAAGATGCAGGAATATGTGCATACTTAATACGTGTTAATTTCGAAGAAACGCAACTAAAGAAATGTTGGAAAAGTTGGTTCAAATGATTAGCTACTGAAGCTAGGTTTCACTTAAAATGAAAAAATGCTAATTTATTTACCATTATTTTTAAGATAATATGTTAAAACTCTCACAGCCCTAAAAAAAAGCATTGCCACACTGGACTGGCCTTCCCTTATTCTTCTGACACATTCTTCTCCTGAAGTTTTGGTAGTGAAATTGATATTTAACCGTAGCTTTGTAAAACAGGCGTGTTATGGTGTGGGAGACATTGAGTACAGTGGAAGGAAGCTGTATCCCCAACAGTAAATGGCTATTCCACACATAAGAGGCGATGAACAGACAGGGCTGTGAGTGGGATTCGCACTGACGTGCGCAGACCGCTGTTATTAATCGGATTATGAAGCGCAATTAGCAGCGACAACAGAGATAATGTCAGGTCTAGTGGTTTGTACAAAGGCACTGCCTAATGGAAAGGATTAACCTAATTTCATTAGTTCACAATACACAGAATAGTCCCTTTTCACGCCTTTGTAACCGCCACCCCCACATATTTGCTGCCCTCTACAATTTAGCAAGAGCACTGTCCACAGTGACGTCACCAGGGTATAAAACTGGCAACAAGTTGCAATGGCTTGATGCACAGCACAGCCTCAGCCCACAAGTTTGCAAATCTACAACACGCCTGAACCTTCTTTTCAAGGAAAGCTTCGATACACTGAGAACACGATTTCAGGACTGCATTTCGCTATTTATTTTTCACAACTTTTGGACTTCATAACTTTTTGGACATTTGTGGGTTGGTGATGCCTATTGGTATGTTCAGCATTGATAGCATTCTAGCTGCGGGGAGACCTCGTTGCAAGGAAACGTTGCAACCTATACTAACCCCTTCGGGGACTACTGTTTCAACCACCCATGGCGTCGTGTTCCCAGACCCGGCAGCACTGTGTGCAGGGGCAGACTATGCCGGACTGTACTCCCGGGCTGTTGCCCCTACTTCTAACCTGCAGGCGCTCGGTGGAGCCCGGATGGCTTATAGTAATTATTATTATGGACAGCTTCAAGCTCAGGCGCCAGTTGGACCTTCCTGTTGTAGCACAGTGCAGCCCCTAGGGACCCAACCTTGCTCCTGTGTCCCCCCAGGTAAGTCTTTATTTTCACTTTTCTTTCCTCAGTTCATTTATTCACATGCGTACAGCCGTTAGTGAAGCTGCAAACTGTAGACTTTTTTTAACTAGTGGATGCAAGCGGATGAAGGTGGCTGTCGCTAGAATCTTAATTATTTAAGGTATTGCGTTGTTCAGAACTAGTAATTCTAAAGGAAATTTACGCTGCACAAATTCACTGGTGCAGAATGGGAGAGCACTGCAGCAAATTATTTATTATAATTTACATTTACACCTCTTGAGATCTTCAGCCTAAGAACATATTGGCTTCAAAAACGCATAGTACACATGAAAGCACTGTGGCAACAATGTTATTCATCTTTTGTTTTAGAAATGATTCACCAATGGAAAGTGAATTTGAGATGTCTTACTAAGGGGTTAATCACACAGTTGTTTAGAAACTTTGAAACTTGTTTGCCTGTGTATTCCTCTATTACACTCTTAGACCTTGGAGATGCTCTCTAGTTGTTGATTTCAGAGGAGTGTAGGTCAGCACATAAACCCCGAAAGAATTCAGTGCTGTTAAACATAAATCATTTTCTAAAACCATACAGGAATGCTAAAATGTAACTTGTGAATCATAGCAGTCTGATACCGGGAACTAAAATGCTCTTCTTCCTTTGTTTTAGGCTACGAGGGCACCGGATCGGTGCTTATGTCCCCGGTTCCCCATCAGATGCTGCCATATATGAATATGGGCAGTTTATCCAGGACTGAGCTACAACTGCTTAACCAGCTCCACTGCCGGAGGAAACGCCGCCATCGTACCATTTTCACCGACGAACAGCTGGAAGCTTTAGAGAACCTCTTCCAGGAGACCAAGTATCCAGATGTTGGAACCAGGGAACAGCTGGCCAGAAGAGTGCATCTGCGAGAAGAGAAGGTGGAGGTAATGCACTAAGCGCATCTTTAAGTTTTGTTCAACAGTTACTCACAGCAATTAATATTTTTAAGAATTTAAGACTTTGTAGGATATGCTATGAATCTGCAGTGCAGCAGTCATTTACGATGCAGAAGTTGTGTAACTTTCATTTCAATACTAGCAAGTTCGCGTCCCCAAATTCTATCTTTCCGAGTAGTTCATTTCCAAAGAGAAATATGTAACATCATTTCAGCTTTAAAATTAAACATATATAATAATGTACAGTCTCATATTTTCCACTGGTCTATATTGTGTTGCACTCAGGGAGATTGGAATGCAGGGGACTTTTGAATATTACTTATGGTTAGGCTTGTGATAGCCTTTATACCGGTTGACTAGTACTTTTCCATGGACTTGGCAATGTGTAATGTTGAAATGTAAGTCAAACTAAATCCGTATTTGTTAGGATTTACCAGGGCCTATTACATTTATGTTCTATCAATAAAGGCTGGCTCCACTCCCCCAAAAATGTTTTTTTTTTTTTTTGTAATTTCCCCTTTGGTGTGAAGATGCTTTGCAGCACATAAGAGTTTACTCGTGCGAAACCAATTGTCTGTTTCCAGTACCTCTATTTGTTTTATAGCAAAGTGTACTGCACCATTAAACAAACAGGTTTATTGGTTCACAAATACTTAGGCTATTGATCTGTGAGAATCTTAAGAAGTCTAGCCTTACATTCCCATGGAATTTTTTAGCAACAGCAACAACAATTATTATTGTTATTATTAACATATATAACGTTTCATGTCTGCACCTGGGGGTACCTAGGGGGTAATAAATTGCTTATATAAAAGATAATATATAGCTTAAAAACCCATGTCATATCTAGAAATCATTATGTTATTATGCATCAGTACTGCGTATTATATGGTAAAGTGTTTCCCTGCTGCAGATGAATGTTTCGAGTGACCTTTATATTTTCCATTATTTCTCGATGTGTGTACCTTCCAGTATGCGTAACGTGTGTTGCTTGCTTGTTGGGTAACAAGTAATATTGCTTTTTATGCTTTATAGTAAAAGGAATGGCTTAAATGGGTGATTAATTTAATATATGTTTGTATCTGCCCCATGTGTGCGTGTTAAGAATTGATCAGAAATTTTAATTGCTGTGCACCATGAGAGAAATTGCGTGAAGCAAATTCAGTCATTTTTTATGTTTTCTCTTTTATGTACAACAGGTATGGTTTAAAAACCGCAGAGCAAAGTGGAGAAGGCAAAAACGGTCTTCTTCTGAGGAGTCGGAAAACTCTCAAAAATGGAATAAAATTTCAAAAATATCAACGGAAAAAACAGTTGATGAAGGGAAAAGTGACCTGGAGTCTGACAGCTGATGTTATGGAAAAGACTGAACTGCGCTGGGAACGCTTGTCATACATTGCACAAATCCTTCGACGGGAGTAATGTATATAGTATAAATATGTGAATTTCATGTTGTAAATATTATTTGCTTCCATTGTGTATTATTGCTCAGTTTGTATTCTATTTATTTAAAAGGAGTCAATCTTTTAAGCTGAAACTCGCTGCTGGAAATCAGATTATTTAGGAAATTTGCAACTAATACCTCACTTGCATAAAGCACAAGTTAATATGATTGCTTGTGTGAAGAAAAAAACAGTCTAGACATGACCTTTATATTCTTATCCTGTATTTTTCTCAAAGGGCAACGCGCTAGATTTGGAAATAATTCATTTTGGTAAAGATACATTACAAAGCTGAAAGTTTCCTTCCTGGTCTGTATGTCTTAGTCGAACAAATAACAACAACAAACCGAATCCAGTTTTCCCCCAGTGTCAACTTGCTGTTATATCCAGGGCAGACACAACAATGTCTAGTTGTGTTCATATTTCAAGATCATTTTGTTTGAAAGTCTACATTTTTGTACATAGAAGCTTGCTATTTCTCTAAATATAAATGGGCTAAGTGGTTGTTTGTAATAGATAAGATATTCCATGTCAACTTAAATGAAACTGTTAAACACTTTAAAATTCCATAACAATTAAAAACTGAAAATAACAGTTTAAAATGTCTTCAGTTGAGATTTTGAAATAAATTTCTTGAAACAGGTCAGTTTCTTAATTTAAGAACAAAGTCAGATGGTGTAGGGAAAGATTACATAATTACTTTCATTAATGCTGTAGGTAGCAAGTAAAACCAAAAAATTACAGTTATGTATGTACATAACTACAGAGTAATGGACATATGTTTGATATGACTTGACATGACTATATTATGTGTGGCAGTGCAACACACATCTGAAACTGTAATTATGTTTAAAAACTTTTTCTTTTACTCGAAATGTGCTGACTTTTGGAACAGCAAAGCGAGGCAATCTTAGCTTTCGTTTATGAGGCCCATGTATTTTTTGTTCTGTCCCAGTAATCAGTTAATATAATGAACACAATTTGGGTTGAATGCTTGGCAAACCGAATTCCTTACCATTAGCTTTTCAAGTGTATTATGTTTTAACCTTATTTCTACACTGATGATTGAAATTAGGAAGTAGAAAAATTGCTTTGCAATAAAGGTGGGCCACTTTTTCTATTTTCTGTATAAAATCTATTCTGTTGTGACTTTTCCGAACCAAAAGTGAGATAAAGTGTAAGTGAGGCACGGGTGGCGGTCATACCTCTCAAACTCTTAGGGCAAGGAATCTGGACAAAGCTAAGAATGATAATGGATAAAAATCCAAATTTGGGAACAGAATTTAATTCTCGTTCTTATAAACTTAGTATGTTGTTAGAATAAAGGGTTTTGCATTAGCCCCTCCCCCCGGATGTTATTATTTATGTCTGTCATTATTTAGTGACATCAGTCTCAAACGATTTTCCAAAAAAAAAATACTTTTATGAGGAAAAAAACAACAAACATAAGACAAATATACGGGTATTATGCGTAAATCTGGTCATTAGACGGATATAGTGGTGGCAAGCAATTGTATGCCCGTGTGCGTGCGTGGGTAAGTGCGTGCGTCCGTCGGAGGTATATAATATAGGAAGTAATATTATCAGCAGTCCTATTATGTAAAAACCACTGCACGGCTGTTTTCCGTTCATGTTTACTTGCCTCAGGTGTGTTGGAATATCTTTAGAGAGTGGGACACTGAAACGTAGAAAAGGCTCACGTGTTATTTTTTTTCATTTTCCCCATCAGATGTTGCCGACAGAGAATGTTTGTCATAAGAATATAGTTAAGATGCAGGCAGCGTATAATTTTAGTAACTCATTTTGTTTGCAACTGACCTGATCCGAATTGTACCAGTTTACAAAGGAGTAAGACGGGCACAATTTCCCTTGCTGGAATTAGTTATCTGTCCAAATCGCAGTGTGTGTGTCAGTGCGTGTGTGTGAAAGACAATCTTGTTTAAAATATTTTATCCTGAAAATTATGTCATCTATTTCACAACAAAAGTAGGTCACCTTTGTAACTTTTTCACCGATATTTCATTTCCATGTCATTCATACTTCTGTTCGTTTGCATTCCCGATGACAAGGTCTTACTTGTCTATAAATCGAATTATTTCTCATTCAATTTATTTAATTTGTACATTGTTAGAATGGTACGTGTGTGCACGTGTGTGCTGGCGGGCGTGTGTGCGTGTGTGTGTGCATATGTGTGTGTGTGCGCGTGTGTGAGAAGGTATGCACGAATGTAACTATTTCTTTAGGATTTGCACGTTACTCGTGATGCCATTATCGGAGGTGACCAGTAATGCAAGATCTGTCCTACAGAACAGTTTTGTTGGCACATGTATCTATTTGTAAAATAGGCGGCAGTAAGTGAGTAGTCTCTTCAATTTTATTTCCGTTCTACCTTGACTGTAAAATGGAGTCTAGAAGTTGACCGAAATTAAAATGTGTAGTTTATTTAGACGTGGCCATACTTACCAAGTGTACCTCATTAAGAGGAGCGCGCCTCTTTTTAAATCTTAAAAACTCCACTTTTCCCGCACTATTACATTCAGTGCTACATTTTAACATATACCCATGCTAAATAATGATGCATCTTATTAATTCATCAAAATAACGTTTTATAAGTATAACAACACGGTTTAACAATCCTGTGAGTTTCCTAGTTGAAGTCGGTAGTAAACTGTTAACAGAGTTCCACAGTTTGCCAATTTGTTCCACATTATGAGAAGCAATGTTCCACGTTTTGGGGACAGAAGGTTGAGAGCTATGGTCACGAGGTTGTCTTTTCTGAATCTACTTAACCATTACATATTAATTAACGTGAATGATACCATATTTAGAAAACGAGTATACGTGTGCTTCAGTGAGTATTTTGCAACATGTGTATATTTATGCAGTTTGCATGCATGTAGGTGAGGTTATTACATGCATGCGCGCGTGTGTATACACATGCACACACACACACCTGTGTCTGTGTGTGTGTGTGTGTGTGTGTGTGTGTGTGTGGAGAGAGGGAGAGAGACAGTATTTACTCTGAGTTTTTTATACCTGTTTAATATCCAGCATCTTTGTGCTAAGTATTAAAATGCGCTGATGCAATGATGTGTTTTAAGGGTTGTTTTTGCTTTGTGTGTAAGAGCATCGTTGTTTCAAGTAGTATCTTTTGTACAGAGGAGGTTTCGCTGTGGCACTTGTCATATATATGAATGCATTTTGCATTATTTTTCAGCATTTTGAATGTTAGTAAGGAAAAAGTTAACAATGACCCATGAATAATTGTACACTTCTTGCCATGCTTGATTTTAAGTGTGTGTGTGTGTGTGTGTGTGTGTGTGTGTATGCATACTGGGGCAACCTTTTATGTATCTTTTCTTAACTTAAAATCTGCAGTGAAATTCCTTAAATGAGCATATAAACTGGACATTTAATAAGAGCTACTTATATTAAACTGACTTCACAAAATGATAACTTCTGTATATGCTACTTCACATGTGTGTTATTTTAGCCAGTGAGTGAAAAGACACCAGGGCATAGGGTATTGGCAGAGTTCACGGAGAATTACAGCTTGTATCAGTTTCTGTACTTGAAATCACACAACTCCCATCCTCTCCCATGATGCATAACATCATGTTGGGGTAAAGGTGCAAGATTTGTGTCTGGGGCATTTCTCCCGGGCCTCAGTGGAAAATTGGCACATTCCAAGTTGGACTTTCTCAGTAAACAAATGTTAAATAATAATAAAAATTTCATGACACAGTATCACACTGGATTGTTATAGTGTTGTTAATAATATAATTAAGTTTATAGTCTTGCTTGAGTTTGTTTATGAGAAAGGAGCAATGTACTGTCTTATGTGTAATGCGATGTACAGTATTCATTTAGTAACTGGATACCTAAACTGGTCTTTATATATCCTTTTAAGGAATGTCTCAGGCGACAAGGACAAGGATAACTACAATGCATATGGGAATCTCAGGGTAGCCAATCTACCTGTCTCTTATTGGGAAGAAATTGCATACACACATTGGGCATGCTGAAAATATTTCTGATTGTAAGATCCCCTATTTTCTGCTAAATTTGTAAGCACACTATAAACTACTTTCATAAAG
>NC_056737.1:946839363-946994363 GCF_019279795.1 Protopterus annectens | reverse complement strand
CCAAAGCTGATTACAACCTCCTGAGGGAATGTATAAACAGCATCACAACCCCCCATAGGAACTAGCACATATGTCCAAACCCATACCAAAGTACTATATGAGCATTTATATAGCTGCATGGAATCAGGAATACCAGACAGGATGAAATCCTCCTCCTTAAGGAAGAGTAAGCCTGTCTGGTGGACAGCTATAATAAATAAACTCTGTAATACAAGGAAAAAAAATGCTGTCCAGGACCAAGAAGATGCAGGTGCCTAATTGGAAGCAATTTCTCCTTAGCCTGAACAAGCAAATACGAGCACTAGTGAAATCCCCCAAAGCAAACTTTGAGTCCAAACTGGCCACATCTGCTAAACACAATCATAAAGCCTTCTTCACATATGTCTGAAATCTCAAGGGAAGCACCCAGATCTGCTCAGAACTGGTGGTCAAGGACAACACATACACAAATGCTGTAGATATAGCCAACCTGCTGGCAGACAGATTCTGTGAAAACTTCACTCCTTTGTCCCCCCGTCAGTAAAACAGGACATCCCCAATACCTGCCCCCCTCCCCTTATCTCTAGGGATCAAGTCATCACTCCACTCTCAAAGACAAAGAATAAAACCTCCATGGGACCCAATAACATCCCAGGCTGCATCCTACATGAACTCAGGCAGGAACTTGCAGCACCATTAGGCACCCTATTCAACCAAAACCTGAGTACTGGCTTCATCCCAGCCGAGTGGATGACAGCTACTGTCATCCCTTTGCACAACAGTGGAGTGTCCACCGATCCAGGAAATTATAAACCCATCAGCCTAACTAACCTTATCTGCAAAACAATGGAGCGGATTATCATGGACCTCATTAAAAAAGACATTGGCAACCTCCAGACACTTGATCCCACACAGTTTGATTTTGTCTAGACGAGGTCATGCCTGTTAAATTTGGTTGACTTCTTTGAGACAGTCACCAAGGCCATAAATGAGGGGAAGACAGTGAACACCACCTACCTTGACCTGTCCAAAGCCTTCAATACTATTCCCCACTCAGGTATAATAGATAAACTCTCTCAATTAGGCATCAATCCATATGTTACCAGGAGGGTAGTAAACTGGCTCACTGATAGAACCCACCTAGTCAAAATAGGGGAAGCCACCTCAGGTAGTAGACCTGTAACAAGTGGTGTACCTCAATGATCAGTCTTGGGGCCTCTGCTGTTTGGGATATACTTCTAGGAGGTGCAGGCCAAATTTAGTGGGCTATGGCTGACCAAGTTTGCAGATGACTGCAAGCTGGGTGCTGTCATCAATTCTCTTAGTGATGTGGACATCCTCCAAGAGGGTCCTCCAACAACTGACTGGTGCCAGAAACATGGCGTCAAACTGAATGTCAAAAAATGTATCATCATCCCTTTTGGGGAGAGTGACATCCCCACAAATTATCACATTAATAATAAGATACTAAGCATGCAATCAGTCGTGAGGGACTTGGGCACCCAGGTTGATAGAAAACTGACGTTTGACCACCATATTGCCTCCATTGTATGGAAAGCTTTCTACATGGCCCATCTCATTAGTAAGGGTATCTCATCCAGAAACAAGGTGGTCATAACATCCCTGTATTCTTCCTTTATATGATCCATTACTGAGTACAATGCAGCTGGAGAGACCACAGATATTCCTCCCACAGAGAATCCAGGGCCTCAAACATCTACCCTACACAGATAGGCTAAAAGCTCTGTCCCTTTACTCAGTCTCCTACAGACTTGTCAGAGGTGACCTCTGTCTGGCATATAAAGCAATCTCAGACCCCACCTTGATGGGACTGCTGCATATCCGCAAGTCAAGCTCCACTCAAGTAAGGTGTATGTGTGACCTCAACTTGGTCTGTGACATCAATAGAAATTGTTGGCAAGACACATTTGTGTCCCAGACACTCCCCCTTTTGTGGAATACACTCCCTCCCAATGTTAAGCAGAGTACATCATTACATTTTTTTAAGTGCAACCTGGTAACTGGATGGGGAACAGAAAATACAGCCCTGGGATTCCACCTGTGTCCCTGCTGGACAGTGGCATAGGGTGCTGACTTGTTGGAACATGGGCTAAATTCTTGGCTAGGCTTGTAAGGGCCTCAGGGCCAATAGCCTAGTAATGTCCTATGATCCTATATATATATATATATATATATATATATATATATATATATATATATATATATATATATATATATATATATATAAACCATGCAGTGAAGATGCACTTGTGGTTAAATATCTGAATTACTGATTTGCATGAGGAGAATGGGTTATGCTGTCTAAAGGCCTGATTGACCTTTCATGGAAGTTGGCCAACTGTAGAGCTGCCATATGTAAGTAAGTAGCTGTGAAGCCCTCACACTGGCAGGTATGCAGGACTATGTCCCCAAGTGAAAGCATTTTTTATATGTCTGTGTGGTTTACTCTCAAGGTTGTCCTTACTAGCTGATTGTTTTCTGCTCTTCTAGTTTGTGGGTCTGATAACTGCAAACGCTATGTTCAGTTATATGAAGAGAAAAAAGACAGATCTGTTATCTAAATGCAAAGATGATATTACTGTTTAATCATTTTATTTCATGTTATATTTCAGTTTTTGTCTAAGATATTAATATCAATTATTGCAAAATTAATTGCTTGAGTTAGTCTGTTTCAGGTTACGTGATCAACAAATATTTCATTTAATTGGCTGGTGATGTTTTTCAAAACTCATTAAGAAAAAGGGTCTGGTTTTCAAAAGTCACATGCTGATGTAATATATTCCTGTATGGCAGTGAAAATAAGTCAAATGGGAAGGCTTCATGCAGCTCTTTTTTCACATTGCCTTTTGAATGCAAAAGTAATCATGGCTCACTTAAGACTGCAGATAACAATGCATCTGTAAGTAAAATAAGTATTTACTTTAAAGAATGAGACTAAAATAGAAAGAAAAAATATTACTGATACCCTGAATAATTTTTCTTTAAAAGAAGAAATGAGTAATTACTGACCAGGGAATGCAGATGGATGGATTGATGTTGGACACAACAGTCTGCCATTGGCTCCAGCTAGCAACTAGCCTAGCGGAAATGTTAAGAAAGATGTCCTTTGCTTAAAGAAGGTTCATTTGCTTTGCATGTGTATAATGCGTGCTTGTAGGCTGATGAGGAAGTATTCACTTATTCCTAGTAAACTGACTGCTTCAGAAAATAGCCAAAGCACATGTCTAAATTCAGATTAAACATACCAGACAAACATTTCTGCAAACTAAAAGGCAAAATTAAAAATGGAAGAAAAAGAAATAGCAGCAGAAGAAAAAAATAAAAAACAAATTTAGAAGATGTGTATGAAATAAATCTATTAGAGTTACTGAATGAATACATTTTCATATGCAAACAGTATGCACCATGAAAGATTGAAATGTACACATTGGTTTGCTTACTCAACCGAATGCATTTATATTCTGAACATCTCACAGAAACATTATAGTGTATAGAATCCAGGGTACTTACGTATTATCGCAACCACATTTGGAGTGGGAGAAGCAACTCATTTCCAAGGGCTTCTCCTGCCCAGTTATGTTGCCCAACTTACTTGGGAAGTGTGTGTGTGTGTGTGTGTGTGTGTGTGTGTGTGTGTGTGTGTGTGTGTGTGTGTGTGTGTGTGTGTGTGTGTGTGTGTGTGTGTGTCTGTTGACAAGTGTGCAGAGGTGGTACGGATAATGTGTGAGAAATCTGAGAAGGACTTCGGAAGTATATTATCGCAACCACTTTCGAAGCAGGAGAAACTTCTCATTTCCAAGCCGTTCTCCTGCCAAACAGGTGTGTGTCTTTACAACTGCATCTCCGAACACTGGAAAACCGAGATTGACTTAATAATAAACTGCACAAGCGAATTAATTGAAGATTGAGAACGGTACAAAGTACTATTCAGTTGAGGACGAAAACAGCTAAGAAAGATACGTTTACTTTCATTTTCTTTGTAAAGGTGCAGGTCTGAATACCTTGCAAGCATGTATGACATCATAATGGTGAAAGGTTAACCCCGTTGTCTTTAAGGCTAATCTAGAGTTCATGGCTGTATTACAGTTTTGGAAAGGCTATTGCTATAGTTATATGTAACAAATTTCCTTTGCAAATGGGTAGGGTGCATATTACATCCTGTGGTGATGTACAGATATTTCCCGGTGAAAAACAAGACAGTTAATGGTAAAGGTCTCTATTCTTTTACACTTGGTAAGCACAATATGTTCTCTGGAAAGTGACTGTCATGAAGACAGTTCAGTGACACACACTTCCAAAGTGACTTTGACAACAGTTTTTCGGCAGCACAATGGCTTGGAACTGAGATGGTTGTGTTGCTGTGAATGTGGTTGTGATAATACGTAAGTACCGAATCCAGGACATGTTTACAAGTGTCTACCAAAGATATAACTAGGCATGCTCACTGTACTCAAGTGAGTACGTTTTTTTTCTGAGCATCTCTCAGAAACTTTTCAGTTTAGACAGCACAGACTATTTAGAACTCTCTATAAACTATTGTTTACTGCACAATGCTGTACAGAATATGCTCAGCTGAGGGGAATGAACCTCAAAAATAGCCTTGTTATGGTTATAAGTGGCAACTGATGAAAATAAAGTGCCCCTTTTTGAAATGCATTGGGGGCAGCAGTTTGAGAGTTCAGTACATTTTTAAATGATAGATGGATGGTGGAGGCAATGGTATAAGGTCTGAGTACAAAGTATACATTTCTGGATATACCTCTTAATGTTCCAGCATTGATTTATGTGTAACTTGTTTATGCATCTGATTATTTAAAAAAAATCACACATGTTTAAGAATATCAATGGAAAATTATGCATTCACTCAGTTGTGTAGGTCAGTTTTTGGAGTGATACATACATCTTCAAATGTTGGCGGGGAGCAAAAAAAAAAATATATATATATATATATATATATATATATATATATATTTTTTTTTTTTTTAATTTTACTTCATTTTAAATACTGCACCTTTAACACACTTACATGTTCATCATTCTTCATACTTACATCATCCCACTGAGAAAACTAGTATCAAACAATTTAGATACAAAGTGTACTCCACAAGCTCTGCATATCACACTGTAACAGATGAATATTGAAGCAAAATGAAAGAAGAAAGAAAGAAAGAAACAGACAAAGAAAAAATGTGTTCCTCTCAAAATTTCTAAAATCCCCAACACTCATATTATACAATTGTTAACATATGCACAGAAGGCATTGCCACCATTACAGGAAAGGCTACTGTTTAAGATGGACTATATTTGTTAATATAATCATCTTATATTACCTTGTTCATATTCTTCTAGTCTGGTGTTGGATACAGATCATCAATTTGGACAAAATAAAAAGACTGATGAGTATTCTTGAAGTTCTGGCCCATACAATTTATTTTTATAGCTATGCCAATTTGTTTTCTTATATATTTAATTACTTTAGAACTTCTGAGGGTTTTGTTCTCCAGTGATTAAATATAATAGCTACAAGCACAAATGTAGCCATTCGCAACCACTTGTTCTGAATTGTTGTAAGTGAAAAGGGATATGTATCCAGCTGGACTAGCCTGGTCAACAAATGTAAAATAAAATAAATAAAGTGCACAAGGGGAATTCCCTGTCCCCAAGAGCATCAGGTCTTCATGTCCAGGGTGAAAATGCTGCAGTGCACATTATGCTGTTTCTTCTATCTTATCTCAAACCACCTTAATAAGGAGACAATTCCATAACAAAAGGCAATCCTCAGCACCAAGGGAATGATATCTTCAGAACTAATCACTGTTCAGTGTTTTTTCACTTGGCTGTTCTAAGGAGTTATTTTTGCCATTGGTGAACCATCTTATAATACGTGAAAGCTAATATAGAAATGTCCAGAAAGTCATACCATGCCTCTAGGATTTGCTCCCTTTACTCAAATGGGCTCACTCTGTGTAGGGATGTAACCCATTTATGTTTTAATGAATCCACCTTCACAGGCACTAAATTGGTGAGATGAGTATATATCATTGAAATAGTAACACTTTGATATACATTTGTTCAAATCGATCTTCTCAGATTTTGTGATGGTGTTGCCTTCAGACATTGTGCCAGATATTCTGGTTTAAGGGAATGGTGCCACACTCTTATTAGAAAATATTGCCACATCCTTTCAGCATCAACCCTTATTTTATCTCAACATTCTTGGAAGGGTAATGAGCAATCCTGATCTGCAGAACACAGGTCTTGCCAGAAGAAAATACTTTGATTAATCAACATTTGCCAATGGATGGGACCACCTTCCACCTTATATTTGGGATTGTCCCATATTCTTTCCCACCAGCACACTGAAGAGTTTCTTTTAGCCTAAAAATTTCTGAATATCCCACATAATACAATGTATGCAATTTTGTTTCTAACATGCCACACAGATCTCATTACTATATAGCACTAAATAGCTTCACTACCTGACACTGTCAAATCTATACCTTATTCACAAATCTGAAAAATGCCCTAATCTAACTCACATCCTTCAGCACCACTCACCAAATTGGCCTATTTACTCAGCAGATAAAAAATTACCCCTCAAACAATTCTGCTGGTGACTCTGTATATTTCATCTGCATCTCTAAACTATGGAACCCCATCTCCCTTGTCTTTAAATACATATGTCAGGTGAAATCTTTCAAGTCTCAATTAAAACACCATCTAATGAACACATGGCAAGCTCCTACTCATCTCCTGACTAGACAAACAAATCCTATTCATCCACATAATGTATTCTATGCTATGCCATCTCTCATCTTATCTAAACACATTATACTGATATATCTGCAGCCTGTGTCTCTTTCTCATCCTTTCTCCCTAAGCCACCTACTTTTATTTCACTTTTCCTTACCACTTCTTACTCTTCTTATTTTTGTTACACCCTGTTATTCCCCTTTAACATCTCCTGGCTATCTACCTTGATTTTTCTCTGCCCCCCCCCCTCTTCTTTTATCCCCTTTCATATCATATCTCCCTCTACACAGCCCAAAACCATAAACATGTTGGATGGAGATTGCACTATAGTGGGGATTGGGAATTATATCCTTTCCTGCACTGTAGTGAGATCTCGGAGTTTGTATATATAAGTGGCAGGGGGTGTAGGAGGGCTTGCCCCCTGCAAGACGTGTGTTCTACGCCACCGGATGTGGTGGTATGTTCGAAAAATTTTGACAATTCGAAATTGAATTATCGACATTTTTTTATTCATTCTTTTTCTCAGTTGCTATCATAACTTTTGAAAATATTTTTCGAATACATAAGTACTTGCAACAAACATTCAAAATTATGATAGTAAATCCTAATCATCATCTATTTCAAATTCTGCCACATACAAAGCATAATCCAACCACTTTCTGTGCTGGCACACCTAAATAGTTCCTTAGCGTTCCCTCTCAGATATTCATTTTTTACCTTGTTCCTTATTCACACTGCTGTATAACTGTTGCTTCCACTAAAACATTACTGAAATACTTTTTTCCTGAGACCTCACTTTTTAAAAGCATCAGCAAATGATTTTCTCTTTCCTTTCCTTCAACTTTCTTTATTTTGAACAATTATTGCACTAACGGATTAGATTTTATTCATGATTTACTCACTTTTTTATCTGTTTATATGCACTGTTGTCTTTTGTAAATCTATTTCTGTTTTACTATGTGTTCTATTTGCATACATTCCATTAAACTGCTTAAAAGTCATTGTAATTTTTCGTATCTGCTTTTTTTGCATCTTTTGCTCATGTATTATGCTTGGGGTTTTTTCTCCTTGGGCCTCCACTGAAAAGGGGCAACTTATGCCCAGATGGACAATCCTGGTAAACAAATATACATACATACGTACATACCTAAATAAATAAATAAACAAACTCTATCTACCTTGTGGATTTCAAGTTTTTCTGCACTTCTTTGCTATGATTAGCTTGCAAATGCTAATTACTTTTAATTGTATTGGTTTCTATACAGGGGGTGGACATGGTGTTGTCTGAAGAGTATGTGCTTAAGATGCCGTTCTGGTATACCATTCACTATCTGACAAACCTAGCCCCCTCCCTTTATTACATGGGCTTATGAGAGTTTTGCTAGAAACCCTGGGAGATTTCCCCTTACAAAGAAAAGACATGAGTAATTTATAAATCTTCTCTTGATAGTTTTATCCAAAAAGGAGATATGTCTCTAAAAATGAGGAATTTGGGTATCAGGCACATTTTGATGGCTCATATTTTAGCCAGAATGGGAAGGTGTAGCTTTCTCCACTTTGTTAACATTGACCCAGTTGTTTCCAATAATGGTTTGGGATTCGTATTTGGCATTTGCCTTATGTTGATATGCAGGATAATTCCTATATAGGAGCAGGGTTTTGGAGGTGTGGTATTTAAATCCATTAAAGTTTTATTTTGAGCCATGGATGCAGAGCTTAGTGGTAGTGGGACACATTTTGTCAGTTTAGCGTTAACCCTGATACTTTACTAAGTCATGCCAGCAACTTAAGAAGTGGTGGCAATTTCTCTAGGGGTTCTGCTTATCCACAGAACCGTATCACCAGCAAACCATGAGGAGGAATAAAATAACTCCACCTAATCAATGATTGCTGGCATGGGCATAGTGTTGCAAATGATTTGTAGCCAATATGTGTGTTGACACTCTACAAAGAGTGGGGGTGATGGAGCCGGCATTCTTACCATGTAACCTTGCATAATTTAAATGTTAATGACATAGCTCCATTTGTTTTCACTTGTGCTTGCAGAGCCTCATCTAGAAGTCTGCAGTTATCAAGGAACGGACCCTTGAGTCCCTAAGCCTTCATCAGTTCCAAAAGGAAGCCCCATTTCAGAGAATCATATGCTTTTTTGAAGTTAGGGAAGTATGCTGGACCTTGGTGCACGAAGTAAGGCTTAATCATATTCTTATTAAGTCTGGCCTGTCTTCTCTAACCTTTTTGCAATAGATTTTCCAATCTCAGAGCCACGATTTGTACATATAGTTTGGTCTTTGTCTCAAGAAGAGTGATAAGAATCTATAACTCACGGGAGACTGAGGATCCTGATCTGATTTTGGAAGAAAGATTATCAAAGCAAGGCAGGATAAAAAGAGAACTGACCATATAGTTCAGAGGAATTATAAAGACCATATAATCCTTTTTCTAAAGTGTCAGTAAAGGTTGTGTAAAATTCCCCTGGTATACCATCAGGGTCAGGTGGCTTATATCTAAGCAGTGCATGGATTGCCTGACTAATTTTGTCCTGTGAAACTGACTTATTTTTACAATCTAAGTATGTTGGTCATCCGTCATTGTCGACGATGACCAAGGACATCACATCGAGGAGGTTGACTGAGTACGGTGTGTCCAGCTGTGGCTGATCAGTTCGATGTGAGCTCAGAAAGCTCTGCTGCACATCAGGCACAAATTGTCTGTTGAGTTGGTTGGCAAAGAGATGGCTATGGATTTGTGCAGTTCACACTTCCTGTGCACCTCTGCAGTTCTGCTCTGCTCATAGGAAGTAGCACCTTTACTGATGCAGCTTTGCCAGTGGGATGGTCTTGCTCTAGAGATTCCCAGTAGTCTGGATCAATGTCAAAGCTCTTCAGAGAGACTTTCAGCATGTCCTGGAAGCACTTTTTCTGCCCACCTTGTGTGTATTTGCCTCCCACGCATTCAGCATAGAACAGTCTCTACGGGAGGCGTGTGTCTGGCATACGTACAAGGTGGCCTGCCCACCTGACTTGCGCTCTCCTCATAAGGGTGTAGATACTTGGCAGTCCAGATTGAGAGAGAACAACTGTGTCTGGAACTCTGTCCTGTCAGGTAATTTTCAGCAGCCTTCTTAAGCAGTTCATATGAAAGCGATTCAGTGTTTTGGCATGACGCTTATACACAGTCTATGTCTCACAGGCATACAGTAGTGTGGGCAGTACGAGTGTCTTGTACACCTTCAGCCTTGTGGACAGTTTGATGCCTCTCCTCTCCCAGACTGACTCCTGCAGCCATTCAAATGTGGAGCTTGCCTTGGCAATGCATGTATCTGCCTCATCATCAATGTTCACAAATTGAGAACGCGTCCTGCCGAGGTATGTAAACTTGGCAACAGCCTTGAAGATCTCACCTTCAGTGGTGATAATTGGTTCTGCATACATCTTCTGCAGTGTGGGCTGATGCAAAACCTCATTCTTTTTGGTACTGATTATGAGGCCAAACTTTCTGCAAACAGTGGAAAAGTGGTTCATGTTCTGCTGCATCTGGGCCTCTGTGGCAGCGTTGAGTGCACAGTCATTAGCAAACAGGAAATCACACACAAAATCCTCTTCAGCCTTGGTCTTGGCCTGTAGCCTCTGCAAGTTGAAGAGCCTGCCGTCAGTCCTATATCTGATCTTAATGCTGGTTTCTTCATCATCGCAGAAGCCATCTGACAACATGGCTGAGAACATCATGCTGAACAACATAGGTGCCAGTACACAGCCTTGCTTGACTCTGTTGGTGACTAGGAAGGCATTGGAAGAGTCTCCATTGTCCAATACTCAAGCTAGCATGCCATCATGGAACTGGCGCACTATACTGATGAATTTGCCAGGGAATCCAAACTTCTCCATGATCTGCCATAGCCCCTTATGACTAATGGTGTCAAAGGCTTTGATCAGGTCCACAAGCATTGTATAAAGGTCCCTGTTTTGTTCCTGGCACTTCTCCTGTAGTTGACATGCTACAAATATCATGTCTACTGTCCCTTGGCCCTCTTTGAAGCTGTACTGACTCTCTGGCAGGTGTTGAGTAAGGTGATTGAGCAGGATTCTGGCAAGGAGTTTGTCTGCAATGACCAGGAGAGAGATTCCACTGTGCTTGTCACAAGACTGCCTGTTTTCCTTTCTCTTGTAGAGATGGACAATGGAGGTATCCTTAAGCTCTTGAGGGATAACTTCCTGTTGCCACATGGTCTGGAAGAGCTCAGTGAGCTTCTGTAACAAGACTGGTCCCCCTGTCTTGTAGATTTCAGCTGGAATAGAGTCAGACCCTGGTGGTTTACCATTATAGAAAAGCTTAATTGCTTCAATAACCTCACATTCCTTTGGAGGTTCTGCCAGGGAGGTGTTAATGGCAACTTGCAGTATGCGGTCAATGGCGTCGGCATTGATGGAGGATGGCCTGTTCAGGACATTGTTGAAGTGCTCAGTCCATTTGTCCAGGATGGCATTCTTGTCTGTGAGCAGGGTGTACCCATCGGCACTGAGCAGTGGTCATGTTCCATAGAACTATGGCCCGTAGATGGTCTTCAGGGCATCATAGAAGCACTTGAAGTTGTTGCTATCAGCATACTTCTGGATCTCATCTGCCTTTCTGCTGAGCCAGGAGTCTTGCATCTCTCTGAGCTTTGCTTGCACCTTGATTTTGATGGAGTTATAGGCTGCTTTCTGGGAGATGGATGTAGCGTCTTGCTGGAGGGATGTAAAGGCTTCACGCTTTTTATCCAGCAGCTTCTGAATGTCTTCATCATTGTCATCGAACCTATCCTGGTGTTTGCGTGCATTCAGGTCCAAGTGAGCAAAAGCGGTGTTGTAGACTACATCTCTAAAAGCTGCCCAGTCCTCTTCTGCACCATTGGTTCTAAAGCTAAGGTGGTCAAGCTTACTGTCAAAGTCGTCAATGAGATTCTGGTGCACAGAGTGCCATTCTAACTTGCTGACATTCAAGCACCTATTGGTCTTCTTCCCCTGTGAATGCCGCCTAGGCTGGATGTGCATGCTGAGTTTTGAGAGGATGAGTCTGTGATCTTTCCAGCAGTCTGTACCACACATGGCCTTAGTCACTCTAACATCCTGCCTGTCCCTTTTCCTTACTATGATGTAATCAATGAGATGTCAGTGCTTGCTGTGTGGGTACAACCAGGACATCTCATTATGGTTAGGTAGGTGGAAGACTGTGTTTGTGATCAACAGATCAAGAGCTGCGCAGGTCTTCAGAAGTAGATGACCATTGCTGTTGCTTTTACTGACCCCATTCCTCCCAATAACTCCATCCCATTTCTGGTAGTTTGCACTGACTCTGGCATTGAAGTCGCTTAAAATGATGAGCCTGTCCACCTTGGGCACAGATGCTATGAGGGACTTGAAGTCTTCATAAAATTTGTCTTTGATCTCTGCTGGGTTTATCATGGTGGGGGCATATGCATTGATGAAGGTGGTGTGGCACTTTCCTTTGAGGGGAAGCCACAGAGACATGAGTTGGTCGTTGAATCCTTTTGGGAGGCTGGCTAACTTGATGATCAAATCAGATCTAATGGTAAAATCCACTCCTGCTTCATGACGTTCATTGCTGCTGTGGCCACTACAGTAAAAGGTATAACTGGCTTTGACTTCTGTCAGCTGGCCTTCATCTGCAAACCTGGTCTCACTGAGGGCTGCTATCTGGATGTTGTACCTACTAAGTTCTCTTGCAACAAGTGCTGTCTGTCTCTCAGGTCTGTTTATTTTGGAACTATCCATGAACGTGCGCACATTCCGTGTGCCAATGGTGAGTGAGGTCAATGATATTTTTTCCTTTGTGATTCAATCGCATGATTGGGATCCCTGCCTGCTGCGGCAAGCAGGTCAGGGGTCAGGTGAGGCAGGCTATGTTTAGGGCATCTTTTCTAGCCCCTTCCTCAGACCATGGAGGTGAGCAGAGTGATCCTAAAAAGGGCTGCTGAGACACCCAGGGGGCTGTCAAACTCCACTGCTCTTGGGTCCAGTAGAGAGCAACCCATTGCTCTGGGCCACCTGTGTCTGGGGTTGTGGCTACAGCTTCCAGTGTATCCACACCTGCTGCTTCATCATTTGCCCATCTCAGGTCTGTTTATTTTCCTTCCTCAGACCATGGAGGTGAGCAGAGTGATCCTAAAAAGGGCTGCTCAGACACCCAGGGTGCTGTCAAACTCCACTGCTCTTGGGTCCAGCAGAGAGCAACCCATTGCTCTGGGCCACCTGTGTCTGGGGTTGTGGCTACAGCTTCCAGTGTATCTGCACCTGCTGCTTCATCATTTGCCCATCACTACAGGACTTGACAGGGGGAGTGATGTCTTGACTTGTGTGTGAGTTGGATTATAGTGGGAAAGAGCTGCACAAATTGTCAGTCTTACTCTCTTATCCCAACCTATCTTGATCCAGTGGCAGCACATAGTTGAAATGACTGGAGATGGATCAGGATGCAGTGGATGGTCAACAGTGTCCTAATGTGTCTCACTGTGCCCTATTTGTGCTTCACAGCACTTGCTGAGTCCGCCTTTCTGCCCGTTGAATCAATCTGGTGATTTCCTCCATGCAGTCCACCAGATCCAGTCTCCACATGCATAGGTAGACATGCCCTGACTCACCGAGGGCTACAAACCCATTGGCTACCCTCACCTGGTTTTTCAGGCCAGTCAAAGCCATTGCCTGGGGTGTGGCCACTGTTGTTTACAAACAGCTATGAGGATCCACAGGTGAGAGTTGAGTGTCAAGTGAGGACCAAGGTGGACAAACTACTCTGAAGAGCATGACGTGTTCACCCATCAGAGGTACTACCTCTCCCTGGCACCCCATACACCCCACAATACATTATAAATATTGCTGTGTTAAATGGGGGAGCTAAATCTCTTGAAGAAATGTTTCTGTAGGAAAGTGCATTGATCTTGGGATGCATACAAATTTTGGTACACAGATACAATTCTGTGACTGTTGTTATAAACATTCCATTACAGTTTCCCTCTTCATTTAAAAAAGCAATCATGCACATTTCTCCTTCTTTTTTCTTTTAGCCTATGAGCCAGGACTTTTGTGGAAGATATGCCTTTGGCCCATGCTAGATTTTTTCTATCTTTTCCTACTATCCTCCTTCTCCAGGAACTGAAGTGCCTTGCTTTTCTTCATAAGCTGCATCATTTCTCACATCTTGCCCTTTTTATAAGCTACTTGTTTTTTTAATGCCCTACTCCACACTAGCTTTCCTATTTTTTTATGCCGTATACTCTTTCCTTTCTTTTCTTAGATATTGTGTAATAGTTCTGATTTCTAGTTTTAAATCCTCCCATCCTACCATTATATTCTGTCACTTTTCACTATAATCCCATACACATTCTTGTAAAGCCTGCTCAGTATGTTCTTTTGCCCTTTTATTCTTTAAATGGGATGTTGCATAAGCAAAATAGATTTTGCAAGGCAGAAAAGAAGAAGTATCACCATTTTTGGGAAAAAAGTTTCATGTGATGAATGTAGGATGGAAAAATAATGGATGAAGACAGGTATATGTATTGTACTTAAAAGGACATGAAGACAATTGGGGGAAAGTATTACAAGACTTGTAAAGTGAATGAAAACAATAATAGTATTTACAAAACCTCTTCAATGACATGTCAACTAAGATGATAAAGAAAATAAGAAGTTATTAATCTGATTTCGTTTAAAAAGAAATTAATAATTTTAGTGGCCCAGAGTTAGATGGAGAAGGATGTGATTTTATAAAAAAAGAGTAAGGACAAGAATGACAATTTGATTGAGATTATGAATGAATGTCTAAAGCAAAGCATAACATAAAAACATAAAGGCATTTTACATTTATGTATAAAAAGAAACAGAATACTATAAATTGGAGGCCTTTGGTCTTAAAAATCATTGGTGATATTTTCAAGAAAATCATATAGCTGAGAATAAGTAGGGAAATAAACGGTCTGCCTTTATAATGCCGATCCTGATATGGGCGACTCGACTTGCACGAAGGCCAAAATGCGATCATCACTGAAGTCAAATTCCAAATGTGCAAACGGCAAAACCTCGCCCCTTTTTGACCCATGGTAGCATGGGTTTGGAGGTGTTGTGCGGCCGGTAATGTCGAACGGTGAATGATTTTCGACATTTAAAAATTTTCACGGTTTCGGTTCGTGCAAAACGCGTCAAAGTGGCCGTTCGACAAAGTGCAATCGCCTATTTAAAGGTAAACCGAAATAAACATGTCTTAAATGAAGGCATATACAGAGTGGAAGGTAAAAAAGTGAAGTTTATACGTATATCACTTAAAGGGCTTATATAATTTCAATGGTTAGAGCAAAAAGCTATAGGAAAAATAGAGAGTGTGTGTAGCATGGAGAAAGTTTGTAATACTGCTAAGCATGAAGTAATGTAGGATATTGCAAAGAAATGAAATGTATACAACTCTTTAATTAAAGAATTATGATCTGTGTATGGAAATACATATAACAAAGTAATGGTGAATGGATGGATTAGAAAAGTAGAAAGAGGGAAAAATAGGGATGTTCCCTGATTGGTATGCTATTTGTATTAATAATCTGCACAATTCTTGTAAATGTAGTAGTAGTCTTTCGGCTTTTCCCAGTTAGGGGTCGCCACAGCGGAACTCCGGTCCGCTAATGATAGGCAGTAGATTTTCACGAACGCCAAGGTGCCAGCTCAATGTCCAACCTTCAACGAAGGCACGCCCATTTACACATGTCTTTCGAATGCCACACAACTGTGGGAAGGACATGCAGACTCCACACAGAAGGCACTACCCGCACTCCAGCCGAGAATCGAACGGGAGAACCTCTTGCTGTGAGGCAACGATTGTTGTAAATGTATTACAATGTTAAAAGAAGCAACATGGAAAATTAGAGTGGTTCTTATTGCCACCAGTTTATGGCATATGCAGAGAGCCTAGTAACTGTAGAAAGGAACTGTGAATTGTTTAGAGAAGTACTTATTGGACTCTGTATAGAATTGAAATGGATAGATTTGGTGAGGAATAAAATGAAAAGCAAATATTTAAGAAATATATAAATATAGTGGGTGTTTATTTCTAGAAAATGAAATTAATCTTATGGGTCTAAAATATGATAGAAAGGAAGTGCAATTGAATTTATGGAAGGAAGTGATGAATTATTTAAAACATGTGGAATTCTTTTCTAATTTCATATAATAAAAAGGTCTACTTAATACATGTTTAATTTTTAGGTAGACTGATTTATAGAAGTAAAGTATATGCTTTTTCTGTGGTATTGTAAAATTAATTATTACACATTGTGTCTTTAATTATATGGGGCTCTTTATCTTCATCACCTCTACCTTTCTCAACTGTTCTGCCTTCACTGCCCAGGTTTCTGTACCATACTGTAGTAGTGGTTGCACTACTGTTTTATATACCTTACGTTTCATTTTTTTTTGGGGGGGGATTTCTTCTGTCATATACTACCCCTGACATTCTGTGCCAGTTGGCTGTAGCCCCTCCTATTCTAGCTTTGACCTCCTCATTCAGACTTTCTTTTTCTTCAACCACTCCTCCCAGGTTCTTGAAGCTGTTAACCTGTACAACCCTTTTCCCTTTTATCTGAATTCTCAACTTTTTCTGATTTCCCCAGTTTGCTGCCATTACACCGTTCTTACTGTACTCAGCCTCACTTCCTGTGCCTTCAGTTTTGCATTCCTTTCCCTTGTTCAGAGTCTGCCTCTAATGCCACATTGTCTGCATACAACTGCTTTTTTAATCTGCCCCCTTCCACCTGATTGCTAATGTTGTGCATCACCAGTTGGAACAGCAGTGGGTTCAAAGCAGAACCCTGATACACTTCCACTCCCACTCCCGCTGTAAATCCCTCTATAAGTCTGAACACTGTCCTTCTAAATAGTTTTCACTAATTCTATCAATGTTTCTGGGACTTCAGGCCATCACAGGAATGCCCAAATCAGCTTTCCTGCGACCTTGTTATATGCTTTTTCAAAGTCTAGGAATGCTTAGTTGTACTCTTTGCACATCTCTAGCTTCTTCTCAACTATCTGTCTCACTGCAAACCATCAAGTCAGTTTTGCTACATCCTGATCTGAATCCAAACTGCTCATTTCTCACCTTACTGTCTCCTTCTATGCATATCTGTTTATCAAGCACGTGCTCCAGCACTTTCATGCAGTGTGACAGGAGTCGGATACCTCTATACTGCCCATAACTGTGAATTAACCCTTTGGTCTTGTACACTAGCACTAGTATTCTTACTCTCTAGTCATCTGGGATACATCTTTCTTGCCATACTGCTATGAGTACCCTCAGGAGCCATTTCTCCCCTAACTCACCCAACATCGTATCTGCTGTGATCTCACCTAAGCTACTGCTTTCCCTGACTTAATTTTTCTTAGTGCTGTTCTTACTTCTTCTTAGGTGGGATCTTCCTCTTATCTCATTGTAGGCTATGTCTGAAACCCCACCTTAACCATCCTCACCTTCTTCTAAAGCAGATGATATAGTTCTCTACCATGCAATCCATTCAAACACTGCATTACAACATAACCTTCAATCAGATTTTGAATGCCTTGTGCAATGGGTCAAGAAGAAAAACTGTTTATTCCATTCTTTAGCAACGAAAACTGTGTTATTTGGCACCAAACAGAAGCATCATAGAAACCATACTTCCCTCTTAATACATGACAACAGTAATACTCGAGTTGAACAGGGTCTCTCCTTCAAATATCAGGGAGTTTGGCTAGATCTATCACTCACTTTCAGTATCCACCTTGACAAAACATATGAAAAGATTAACCCGTTACTCTTCTGGGCACAAAAAAAACGTTCTCCCTTTCTCTCACACTCCTCCAGATCAGTGATTTCAAAGGCAGTCTTCTCCTTCAACTTGAATTCTTGAATTTGGTTTAACTACTTTTTTTCAGCTACCGCTACAAAAATGTCAATGACTATTTAATTAATTTCAAACCGAATTTGATTTATCCCACAATCCCTAGAAATGAGCACCCTCACCTAACTTTAGAAGAAGATAATGGAGTGAAGCAAAGATCTGAACTTCTTGGCTCTCAGCTGTTCAGATTCCTGCTTGAACAATCTCTACACCCTCTAACTTACAAAGTAATAAGACCATACTCCACTTACAGTCTTCAAAGCCTTAATTGTTCAGACATTTCCTGAATATCTGTCTATTCAAACTGCATACTTTAAACAGAATTTCTGATAAAGTTCCTTGAAGTGGAATGAAAGTGCTCAACAGCTGTAATAAAATTTGTCCTGGTTATTCTGGTTGTTTGAGTTTCATGAATTATGCAATTTTTTTGTTCGTTCTTAGCATTAATATCCCCTGGGAAGCTATCTCCTTTACACTAGTCAAACCCTTCGTTATGTCAGTTACACAGGGTTAGCATTCTTTTTGCAACCTATATTGATTCTTCCTTTGGCCTCACACATATTGTATTTGTTTAGATACTGTAAACTGTAAATTGCAAATTGTGGATTTTGTTTAGTGTGTGCTTGCTAACACATCATTTCCTTGTATCCATACTCTCTTGTAAGCAATGCATCTTGCACTAAACTTTCATTGTACTTGCACTATCTTGTACTCACCAGACCTGTTTTGTATTTCACCTGGGCTGAGCTTGAAATTGGTCAAAACTGATCAGTGCTCTGCTCCAGTAAACAAATTCAAATACATAAATAAAATAAAAATTGAAATAGCTGGCATCATTAAAAATTGTCTCAAATGAAGTTTCCTGATTCACGTGTTAATTCTCTGTCAGTACTGATTATTTATTTATGTAAAATTTATTCTGGATAATATTTTATTTTAGGAACTGATTTATATCCTTAATCAGATAAATTAAGGTTGAGCCTCCCATGTTGTTCACATACTTTCAAAATTTAAAAAAAAAATCTGTTACAGTTCTATAGCCAGTCCTATCATCTCTCTTCTATCCTTTCTGGCAGTGATAAGTGTATTAGTGAACAAATTGCTAAATTGACTTCCTTTGGATGCTTTTCTGTTTCCTCTTGAAATTAATTTAGCATCTTTGTATCTTTAATATATTGCCCGTACATATTTTAAATTCATTGTCTTGTTGACATTTGTTTCAATACAAATGATGTACACACATCTGACTGTTTTTAACCCTTACATTCTTCTGTCTGCTAAAACAGATGCTGGGAACAGCTATATGTTTTTTTGTTAACATAAAACTGCTTACATTTGTAGATACTTACTAGGCTATTGATCTGTGATGATTTAAGAAGCCGAGCCCAACATTTCCATGGTGATTATTAGCCCTTAAATTTTGCATTCTGAATATCCACAGACTGGCTGCACGAGTATATGCTGGATACTTACATGTTTCCCCTAACTATGAGTGCCACTGAAGCTAAACCAGGAACGAATTTGTGTGTACCCATCCATTTGTCCATGTTACATTTGATTACAGTAAGAGAAGTACCCTTATCATGTGGAGGGGAACTTGGATCCATAAACATGGTATACTCTGCGATACATACCTATCCCTCCACCATATTCTGCTAATCTTGCAACAGATTTTGAAGTCCCTTGAGTGTGTGTTTCTGATAACACTGGACTTCTGAATATGTAATAGATCTGGCAGAACATGGTCTGTTGGCACTCTGTATGCAAGGCAAAAGTTGCCTGTTTGATACCAAGAACAGAGACAAGGCATTAAGGTGGTCTGCATAGTTTTTATTTTTTAGGTACTTGATTTTATATAGTGAAAAAGCATTACAGTCATTCCAGCTCTGACAAATGTTTGGAGAGGTACATACTGAAAGGGGCATTATACTTAATGGTCGCCTTAATGAATGCCAAGTACAGAGGAACAGTTACATCCCTGGATTTGAATGCCATACACTTCAGTATAAGCAGTGCAATAAAAAATAATTCCTTACAAAAAATGGATATGTGTTGATCAAAGGACAGTTTATTGTCAATATACAACAGGATCTGTTTTCAATAGGTTGTTGTCAATGGAATACCTACAAAGGGAGTCATGCTTGCCAAAGGATATAATTATACATTTCCTGACATTTGCTTTCAGTCCATGGTTTTGGCAGAAAGTATTTGTTTGAGATATGCCCTCTTGTAGGATCATGATGTCCTCTGGGGGAGTTTATGATGGAATCAACTTTGCAGTCAGCTGCAAACTTAGCCTGCCAGAATCTCTTAACATTAGCTTTGATCTCTGAGAGGTACATGCTGAAGTGAAGTAGACCAAGGACCACACCCTGGGACACTCCACTGGTGCCCCATGAACTCCACTAGTAACAGGCATTTTTGGAGAATGTACAGCTGCCTTCCCTTTTTTCTTGTGTTCATTTGTGATCCAGTTTGCTACCTATTGAGTTGCATAGGGGTTAACATTTAGCTAGAAGAGTTTATCAGTGATGCCTGAGTGTGGGAATGTGTTGAATGCTTTTGCAAGGTCCAGATAAGCAGTGTGTAGTCATTTGCCCTTGTCCACTGCTTCATTGACCTTTTTGAAGTCTACTAAGTTAAATAGGCAGGACTTGCCCTTGACAAATCTGAACTGGGTTTGGCTGAGTGTCTGCAGGTCCCCTATATCCTTACTTATTGGTTTCATAATGATCCTTTACATTGGTCAAGGGAATGACTGCTGCTGTCCTCCATTCATCTGGCACAAAGCCAGTTTTGAGGTGAAGGTTAAATAGCCTCTGAAAGGGTTTGACAAGCCATTGGATTAGCATATTATCTGGAGAATTTCTCCCCGGGCCTCCGCTGAAAACAGGCTCTTATGAACCTAGAACCCTGACGGATGGTCAACAAAAAAAAATAAAATAAATAAATAATAAAATAAATAAAATATTATCTGATTCCCTAGATGTAATGTTCTTGAACTCAGATATTGCCTGTTGAGCTTGTTATTTGGAGATTTGAGGAGGGGGAGAAACTATGGGCATTGATCTGTAAATATTACATGGGGGGAGATGGTGAGGTTGGAGCTGAATATGTCCACTAGTAGACTGGTTATGTCCTCAGGGTCTGAGTAGATAATATCATTTAACATTAGCTGTGTGCAGTGCTGAGCATTGATTTTGAGATATCTAATATAGTTAAAGAAGACTTTATGGTTATCATTCACCTAGGTTGTGATTGTTACCTCATATCTGTTATTTTTACTTCCTTTAAGTTTACCATTGAAGCTATTTTACTTCATTTAAACTCTAAAATATATCTATGAAATACAGATCTACATAGCATGAGAGCTTCGCAAAGACATAGTAATGCACATATATTACAACTCTAATGACTTATTAGAGTGTTTAACTTGTAAGCTTTTTTAGTTTCACCTGTTTGGCATGCACAGTACTATCTGTGACATGCTCACTCACTCACTCATGCCACAGTACTATCTGTGATATGCTCACTCACTCATGCTACAGTACTATCTGTGATATGCTCACTCACTTATGCTACAGTACTGTCTGTGCTATGCTCACTCACTCATGCCACACTATCTATGATATGCTCTCTCACTCTTGCTACAGTACTATCTGTGCTATGCTCACTCACTTATGTTACAGTACTATCTGTGCTATGCTCACTCTCTCATGCTACAGTACTATCTGTGCTATGCTCACTTATGTTACAGTACTATCTGTGCTATGCTCACTCACTTATGTTACAGTTTTATCTGTGATACGCTCACTCACTCATGCTACAGTACTATCTGTGTTATGCTCACTCACGTATGTTACAGTACTAACTGTGATATGCTCACTCACTCATGCTACAGTACTATCTGTGATATGCTCACTCACTCATGCTACAGTACTACCTGTGCTATGCTCACTCATTTATGTTACAGTACTATCTGTGATATGCTCACTCACTCATGCTACAGTACTACCTGTGCTATGGTCACTCACTTATGTTGCAGTACTGTCTGTGCTATGCTCACTCACTCATGCTATAGTAGTATCTGTGCTGTGCACACTCATTTATGTTACAGTACTATATGTGATATGCTCACTCACTCATGCTACAGTACTATCTGTGATATGCTCACTCCCTCATGCTACAGTGCTACCTGTGCTATGCTCACTCATTTATGTTACAGTACTATCTGTGCTATGCTCACTCACTCATGCTATAGTACTATCTGTGCTATGCTCACTCACTTATGTTACAGTACTGTCTTAAAACAATAGTCCTGTCAGTATCCTGTCAGTGATATCTCAGAGTCATTCCTAAAAACAAAACTGTTTATCATATGAACATAGTTATACAAGTCTATATGTGTTTCACTTCACTGAATTAAGAAATAATCAAAATCTGATTAATTTAATAATTCAATCTATACACATTCAGAATTTTCAGAATTTCACAATAAAGTGAAATATGAGCATTCCCCTGAAAAAAGAGAATATAACACTTACTAATGCAATGTTCATTAATAATAATAATAATAATAATAATGGGACAGCACAGTGGTAGTGTTGTCAACTCACAGCAAGAGGATTTTTGGTTCGATTCTCAGTTGGAGTGGCTTTTGTGTGGAGTCTGCATGTCCTCCCTATGTTCGTCTGGGTTTTCTCCGAGTACTCTGGGTTCCTCCCACATTACAAAGACATGCATCTAGAGCATTTTTCCCTGGGCCTCCACTGAAAACTGGCTTTGTCCCAAGTTGGATTTTCCCAGTAAACAAATATTAAATAAATAATAACACAAGACCTTTAAAATAACTACAATTTTAAAGCATACATCTTGTTTGGGTTAAATACAAGGTGCTTTGAGCTATGTGCTTAAAAATAAATCTAAACTTATAATAAGCATAAACCACCACTCTGGCCGAACAATAAAGGAAACCACCACCTAAACTTGAAAATGTATATTAAGTTTTAGATTCAAAGAGTAACCCCCGTATTCACTATCCTTCCATGCAGGACTAGCTTAGTCCTGTATGAAAGCGGCCGTTTAGGAGCAGGACAGCAGCACGCCATGCACATTAATGAAGGCGCGCTGTCTGAGCTCCTAAACGGACATGGAGTATGTACGAGTGCAGGGGGTTGTGTCTGACAGCACAGCTCTCAGAATATACACACCACTGCAATGAAGAACAGCAGTGTATGAAAAGGAATGAGCGAGACTGTTCATAGGTGTTCGCATACCCCCAGCAACATCCCCCCAAGTTTACAAGAGCAATACTTAAAACAATAAAGATAAAGAAGTTTATTTATTTTTTTTATAAAACAGATTAAATTTAACCATAGTTGTGTGGGTTTGCTCATCGCTTAGCTATGGTTAATACAGCTTAAATGGTACAAGAGGATAAAAAGCAAGATATATGTGCAAATTATGCAGTACAGCAATAGTGTAGTGGCAGAGCATTTGCCTTACGAGCAGTCATTCCCAGTTTGAGTCCCACTCCAGTACAATCTATTTTTCATGTCAAATCACTTTATGATCAACTTATTTTGTTGCATAACCTACGACATAACATATGTTTGTGAACTGGAGCACTGCATTAAATGCAGATGTGAGGTGTCATTGTCATAATGTTCCAAAGTCCACAGATAATCACAAGTACACCATACAGTATATGTACACAGGAATCAGGGATACAAATGGAAAGTAAAATGTGTAATGAATGATAAATCCATACAGTTTCCAAATCCACCACCTTCCCAAGAATCATTAGACATTACTGTCTAAATTAGTGCAGTGGTAAGCGGGTGTAAGCACTAGTAAGCAAGAATAAGCATATTTAAGCAGTAGTAAGTGGGTGTAAGCCTGTTTGTGTGGGGGTAAGCAATGCACACACAGGTTAAGCAATATTGAAGCTAACACTCTGTAAGCATATTTAACCAGAGGTTAGCATTGCTTACCTTCACGCAAACCCACGCAAACCTGCTTACAATTGCTTAAAAGTGCCTTAATCAATCTGTATGCATCAGCCACTGTTCTGGCCATAAACAAAATAAACAACCTTTGCAGGTCTTGAACCTAGGACCCTGTATACTATAGTCACAATAGTTAACCACTAAGCCATCACAGCAGTACAGAAGCTTGAGGTATCACCAAACTGAACATGTAAAAGGAATCTATATACAGTTTTATATTGTATAACCTACTACAGGACATAAATACATGGACTGGAGTACTGCATTAAGCCCAGATGTGAGGTTTCATTGTAATAAAGTGTTGACATCCCTTAATAAACACAAATACAGTGTACGTACACATGAATCATGGATACCAAGCACATATATAACATGTAATGAATAATAAAGCAATGCCACAATGCAAATGTAATGCAACTAAAATATTAAGCAATGCTAAGCATTGCACAGCCTAGCTTAGTTGGTGTAAGCAATGTGTAGACCAGCTAACTCAGTCTGCCCATTGGTATAGCCCTTTAAGCAATGCCAACCTTAATTAAGCAGGTTTGCCCATAGCTTAGCCTTTTTAAAACTGTTCAATCATGGGAAAGTGTGGGAAACCAGCCCTATTTAAACCCAACAGGTGGGAATACATCTCATAACTGGTTGTAGCTTCCCCTTGTAGGCACTATGTCTGGAATGGGAGAGGGTGTGTGCCTTCAGGTGCAGCACTGGGGCATCCAGGAGTCCAGAGTCATGGCAGGACTCCTTGTGAAAGACCATGACCAGAGACTGCTGCAGGACCAGTACCGGAGTTCCCAATACAAAGAGGAAGCCTGGGACCATCTCATCCATGACTTCACCAGTGCCACTGGCATACCCCGAACTAGTGAGCAGGTTAGGCATCACTATGCCAACCTGAAGTGGAGAAAGGGGGATCTCTTGGATCAGTGGATCCAAGAGGCTAGGACGACAGGGGAAGTCCCAGCCGTGTGTAAGTATCAGTCCACTAACTGTTTAATAATTGCCAACTTATGTATATTATGGATAGGTATGGCTAAATATTCCTCTTATATCTTTTACAGCGGCAGGTGAGCAGGCTACAAATTAAGAAGCCCATGGCTGTAGACTGCAGCGGTTGCGATGCGAGTCAGTTTAGTAATACTCTTGCATGCACTGTCATAGGAAATAAATCTAAAAGAAGTAGTAGTAAGTTATTTCCCTGTATAAAACCTGAGTTATTTAAGGCATGTACTGCATATACCAGAGAATAGGGAAGGAAGAGTCTCATATAGGTTGCATGTAAATAAAAGCATAATAATCTGACAATTAAGGTCTAACTGATGGATTGCATGCGTTCACTCTGGTATCATATGGTAATGTAGACTTGCAATCACTGAACAGTACCGTTGTAGTAAGCACTGTTACCCACACTGTGCTACATAAATAAACTGTATAGGAATTTCTGTATATGACTGCTGTAATCCCTAGAAGTCAAATAGTACAACTGAGAGAGACTTAGACAGAAAACACTGAAAAGACAAACAACAAAATCCAAATAGCACACTCAACTGTGACGTGAGCTGTTGTATTATTTGCACACACAGCCATGGTTCGAATCCTGGGAGTGGTAGTAGGCTGTATGCAGAATCATACCCCACAAGTGTACAGAAATGTCCAGAATATCCAGTTAATTGGCCCATAACTGCTGCCTGTCACCCTGTCCCCCTGGCGAATCAGTGAGATGATCCCAGATGTTTAGGCAGCAAACAAGACATACAACTGATTGTCAGACATCTATAACAACAAACCTGTCACTTAGCAACCCCCCAAAATGTTATGAGTAAGTAGCCAAGTATGTCCCATCTCCATCCCCATGTTGTCAAGCTGTGACCAGAGTGTGTACAGTAACAGAGTGAGACATATGTGCATAATACTAATGTGAAAACTGGTAATTTGTGTGGCAGCATGCAGGTAGTGCTAACAAACATTGCTCCCACAGGGCTGTCAGATACAAACACTGTGCCTATAAATAAAAGATCAATATCCTGTACGGGTACTGTGTACTCTGGTATTGTATGGCAATGTTAGTGTTGCAGTTGCTCAGAATAATAAGGTATTACTCATCACTGTCACCCACACTGTACTACATAATACAACTGTCTAGGAAATCCTGTATAAGAGTGTTGTAATTACACAGTCAGAATGTAAAACCACAGGAGACTTATAGACAGAAATCAGACAAGAGATACACAGCAATGCCTATATAGCACACTCAACTGTGATGGACAGTGTTTTATTTTTAGCAGACACAGCCATGGTTCGAATCCTAGGAGTGGTAGTAAGCTGTATACAGAATCATACCCCACAAGTGTACAGAGATGTCCAGAATGTCCAGTTATTCGTCCCATATCTGCAGGCTGTTACCTTGCCCCTGCCATATCAATGTGCTAATTTCTGATATGTAGGCAGCATTTCATGTCATATAACTGACTGTCAGAACTGTACATAATTGGAAAATGTCAAATAAAACAAACCTGTCATTGTACAAGTCAGTAAAGGTTTAAGAGGGCAATAGTCGAAATATGTCCTGGTTCACCTGCATATGGTGAGGACATGCCCATAGTGTCTGCAAAAACAGATGGACAGGTATGTGCAAAACATTAACCTGGAATCTGGGAGTATGTGTAGAAACAGGTAGTGTTAACAAATAATACCGCCACAGGTATACCAGATAAGAGGAGTATACTGCAGGTAAAACCAGTTAATGTATAGAGTTGTCGACAGCCATACCACTGTCCAAACAAAGGCAATAGGGTAGTGTACTAATACCTGTAAGGTACAGATCACAAAACTGACTAGGAAAGTAATGCAAACTACAGGAATATACTAAAGCAATAACCAATCATGTGATGTGGTATATTGAAGATTTACCCACGGTTGGTGTGGTTTAATCATGAGGGTGAAGCCAGAGTGATTAAATAAAGCCAACCGTGGGTAAATTTCAATATACCACAACCACGGAATCAGTTATTGCTATTATACAATGACATTATTTAAGAAAAAAATGCTTACTTTTTTAAAACAATGTCTTTGTATAATAGCTCATTATTGTTCTTCCGTTGGTTGTGGTATACTGCTTCTTTGTTTTGATGTACTGAGCATGTGTATGGGACTTGCGTCCCATGCATACCCAGTACATCAGTGCTTAGAAATGGAAGCAACGGAGAAAAGAAAATCTCCGTTGCTCGATTTCTTCTTTTCTTTTTTTTTTTTTTATTTGTTTAAAAAATATATTTTGAGGACTGTATACCAATGGAAAAAAGTTTGTGAGACCAGACCTTTTTTTCCATTGGTATATTGTGGGATTTACAATGGGTATGCTAGCCAACCAGCATGCACATTTTGGAATATTAATGGGGGGTCATTGTATAACAGTTTTTAATTTACATCTTTCTCTCCCTCCACCATATCTGCAACAATAAACTAAATACACAACTCAATTGGTATGTGCTGACTTAACTCTACTGTTGGGATATATGTCCTAGTGTTTGATAATTATTTAAATTTGTTTCTATGCATGTGCTATGTTGAAATACTCCCACATTGGTGGCATGCTGCCATCAATGTACCTGCACCCTGTTGTAATGACCACTGTGGTCCCATATATGCATGTGTTCTGTTTGCTATGCAATCTGGTGTTTGAGTTAATGGGAATATCTATGTATGCTTTTATACCTAACCCTGGAATGTGATGACTATTACTAACCCACATATGTTGATAAAATGTAAACACCGTAGCAAGTTTGGGAAGGCTGGTCCTGGCAGACCCACCTGTCCCCCCTCAGCTGGCTGTGGCACCAGTCACCAACACGTCTGGGGCCCAACCCAGGACCTCCTCATCCATTGGTCCTACACCACCTCCAGCTGGAACTGCCTCAGGGGATGGAGCTTGCCCCCCCCCGGGATTGGGTGAGGAGAGGAACCTGTCACCCATCACCAGGTCTGGGTCGTGGTGCATAGTGTAGCTCTGCAGAGAGGTCAGAGATCTGCTATGCCAGCTTGAGGGCCATGTGTCACAATTAGAGTGTCGGCCTGGCCCTCATTCTCAGCCCCCAGCACAGCCACCTTCAGGGCTGTGAAGGTGCAGTGGTGACTGTCCATGGGTGGGGACCTCAGTCCCACTGTTTCCACTAGGCGGTTCATGGGCTTCCGATTTCCCAACACCCCTCCCCATCAAGGTGTTTACCCCCCACATATGTCATATACCACCCCTGTATGCATCTTGTTTGTCTTGTCTGTTAACCTACCCAACCTACCTCCCCAAATATACCTACTATCCCTCCCCAACATCCCACTCTCACCTGAAAAAAAACATGCAATCTGTTCCAAAAAAAAAATCTCGCCCCATACATAGCTGTCCATTTCACACACGTGTCCACTGAACACATGTAATCTGGTCTAAATGGCTTAACAACATATTATTGTTGTCCTCACCCCCCTGGTCAGGCATATGAGTGTCCAAATCTATCTACAAATTCAGAGTATATACACAGCTGTTGCTGTAGAAGAAATGGGCAGACATGGACCCTCCCTACACCCTTCCTGCACATCCATAGCTATTTCCCTACTGTCTTTCCCTCTTTGTGCCCCCTTTTCACCACTTTCCTATCAACCCTTTTTCATTTCTTTTAAAGAAATTAGCACAGGGGTTAGTGGGAGTAAACACTTTTAAGTGGCAGTAAGCGGGTTTAAGCTGCTTTGCGTGGGAGTAAGCAATGCCTACACAGGTTAAACAATTTAGAAGCTGAGTATAAGAAACTGTAACCGGAAGTTAATAGTGCTTACCTCCGCACAAACCTGCGCAAACCTGCTTACAACTGCTTAAAAGTGCCTTAATCACTCTGTATCTAATGGCCCTTGTTCTGCCTAGCAACAAAATAAACTTGCTCTACAAGGCTTGATCCCAAGACCCTACACACAACAGCCAAAGTGATTTACCACTAAGCCATGTCAGATACACATAACCCTGATGTATTCCCAAACATATCATTCAGCACAGTCATTCAGCAGTACAGGAAATGAATTTAAACATGTAGATGTATATATTTATTTATGTATTTATTTATTTTACACAGACACCTGCAGCAACTGGAAAGACCCCAAAAGTACCTCACCAAGAGGACCAAAGGGCTCAAACAGATGCCATATGCTGCCCGGTTAAAGAAACTCCAGCTCTACTCAGTGGCATACTGCCTGCTTAGAGGCGATCTGTGCCTGACGTATAAAGCCATGTCCAACCCGGAATTAATGGACATGCTGCACTTCAGAAAATCCAAATCCCATCGAGCTACGTGCTCGAGAGACTTGAACCTCAGCACTGAAATAAATAGGACATGCTGGAGGGATAGATTCATAACCCAGAGGCTCCCTTCACTCTGGAATAAAATCCCAGTCCAGGTTAGGCAGAGTCCCTCATTGACTCTCTTCAAGAGGAATCTTGATGAGTGGATGGGAGATAGAAGGTTTACCCCGGGTATCACTTCTGTGTCACTGTTAGACAGAGGCACAGTATATTAACCTCAAAAAAGGGCATAGCAAAATTAATTTAAAATGGGTGGCGAAAGCCAAACACACTCTGGCTAGGCTTATAAATGCCCTAGGGCAGATAGCCTGGTATGAACCTATGAACCTATGTGTTAGTTTGACTGAGCTTTTGACACATTTTCGGTAGATACCCGGGGAGAAAAGCTCCTCCTTGAATAAAATGTAACACAGTCCCATTACAGTCAGCAAAAGAGTTACTATCAGGTTACAAATAGCGCATGCGTGTGTATATATATATATATATATATATATATATATATATATATATATATATATATATATATATATATATATATATATATAACTTTCTCTATAAATCTCTCTCTCTCTATATATATATATATATATATATATACAGTAGCGGCTCGTGCCATTGGACTGGAGGACTGCAGCCCCCCCAGCTGTGAAGAAAGAAAAAACATTTAAAAAAATATTTATAAATCATTATCATTTCAATTTCTATTGTATTATTTACTAATTATTTAATCTAGTGCTATTGCTGGCTGGCTGACTCACTAATAAGTCCCGGAACTCGAACTGCACATGCTCGTCGAGTTCGGGATTAAAAAAAAAAAGTTTTTTGTAAATCCAGACTACTGTACAAGCAGTCTGGATTGAGGAGAGAAGGCATCAGTGTGATGCCCAGAAGTCTGTGCTGTTTAACAGCACAGTAAAATGGAAGGGGATCGGACTGCCACGTCCACAGTCTCATAAGTGACGTAGATGGCTGCATGGCTACTGATTGGCTCTCACTCTCTTTTTCACAGCACGCAAAGTGCAGGGAGAGGGTGAGAACCAGTCAGTAGTAGTTAGTTTAGTTTACTGAGTTGAGGATTCGATCGGACCCAGTGTGTGCACTTTCTGTACTGACTGAGCTGAGAGCTGACTGTCTGAGACTGCTCAGACTGATAAGTTTTTTTTGTCTTTTCATTTCATCTGTTCTGCTGTTGGTGGTATGTAGGAATATTTTTTTTGCTACTATTCAGTAGTATTTCATGTGATATTCATTGCGGCTGTTGGACATTTTGTGTTCAGGTGATGTAAAGTGCATTAGTTTAGTAGTTAACTTATTTGTTTCTGTCAAGATGGACAACGGAATGCTAAGAACATTCTTATTGATGCTGGCATGTGTGTGTGTGTGTGTGTGTGTGTGTGTGTGTGTGTGTGTGGGGGGGGGTGCTGTGCACTTTCTTCACAGCAATAGACTAGTGCAAAACACTGATGTTTTTCTGTTTGTCTGCGGCCAGTGGAGGCTTGTAGAGAAGTGCAGTAAATCCATACCTGTTGCTGTGAAAGTCGTCAAGTTATGTAACGGTACACCTGGGAGGATGTGTGGGTCTGAGACATCAACCTGTGGATACAGAGAGAGCATACCCGGAGCAAGTAAAATGTCACTTAACTGACTCTCTATGTACTCTTACTAATACGAGAGATAAAGAAAGTAAGAAGGCAAGCTGCTATTTGTGGAGATGAGCATGTTTAAAAATAATGCAGGGTTAGATGATAGGCTGCTGCGTCTAGTAGGAAAAAGTGCCACTGTTTGGTTACCGAAGCATAAATAAATATAACTTTATTCAAAATATTTAAGGACAGAGTAGTTGCATCCTAGTGTTTTTCCTGTGATGACAGTGTTTCTGTCATAAAGTGTGTTATAGCTGTGCGAGAATGACACTACTCAATATAAAGTGCGTGATTGTAAGGTGTTAGAGTTGTGTTTTTATTTGCATATTTTTCTCTTATTGACCACAGGCATACATTTGAAGTTTGCTTGTTTCTCCCAATTTTTTTCAAACAAATTGTTTGTCGATGCTGTGTGAGAAGACTTTAAATATGCGTGACGGAGGTGTAAAGTGTTTGGAGTATTACCTTCTTGACAGCATCTAGGAATTCAAAATTGTAGTTAAGGAAACTTGGTATGCTTGTTTACAGAGTACTGAATGATGTTTATGCATTTTTACGGAAGGGAAGCTTTTTTTTTTTTTTTTTTGTGTTGCGCTGTGGGAATGTGCAGGATTTTTTTTAGGATGCAAACGCTGAGCAAGGGCGGGGTTACCCTATCTTCGTATGCTGGTAGGCAGGAATTTCTTATTTTATTTTAGTATGAGATTTTAAGAGCATACCACACCAGAAGTAATTTCAAAATACGTTGCTAACTTTATTTTTTTTAATTTCTAAAATAAAGATTCCCTAATATTTTGAGGTTTGCATGTTTGAATGTTAAGGGTTTTCAAATGCAGCAGCATTGTTTTTTAGTAATATTTGGGATAGGCACGAAAACATGTTTCCTCTTAAAATATGAAAGTTATATTCCCAGAAGGGTACAATTTTCCATATCATGGCTACCCCCCAAAAAGAGGGACTGATGGTAGCTCTAAATTGGGATCATATCCACAACTGCTTAAGATTGCTTTCCACTATTCAGTATGTCAGAGTCAATAATTTATGTAATATTATACAATGACCCCCCATTAATAATCCAGAACGTGCATGCTGATTAGTCAGCGTGCACGTTGTAAATCAGAGTTACAGTAATGGAAAAAGGTTCGGTCGCCCGGACTTTTTCCATTAGTATAACTCTTTTTTTTTTTTCCCGTTTACAGCAATGGAGAACACAAGATCTCCATTGCTTTTTACAACCTGTCTCGCTATGTTAAACGAGTTTAACATAGCGAGACAGTAACGGAGATCTTCCTTTCTCAATTGCTTTTTTTTAAAGCTGTCTCGCTATGTTAAAAAGCAGCGGAGATCTTGCTTTCTTTGTTGCTTTTGCCCACAGCTCTGATGTACTGCGTAAGCATACGCATGCGCAGTACATCAGAACTGCCGCAGAATAACAGACGGCTGCGGAAGGGCAGCAAGGAGGGATTACACAATGCCATTACTTAAGAAAAGTAATTATTTTTTTTCTTAAATGTTATTGTATAATAGCAATAACCCACTTCTGGGTGTGGGTAATGCTGGATTTACCCAGAATTGTCTTTATTTGGCCACTCGGGCTTTGCCCTCGTGACCAAACCACACCAACCGTGGTTAAATCCAGCCTTACCCACACCCAGGTGTGGGTTATTGCTATAGTACACTCCATAAATATCAGTTCTATAGTTTACTTGAGTTGTATGTAAAGGAGTGCCCTCTTTATTACACGTGCCTTGTGCCTGACTACTTAAGTGGCTGAAAAAAAAAATTTCCTTGCAACAGATGTAGCGTATTGTTACTCCTCACTTTTACAGGCTTTACTCGTTTTTGTATTTTTTTTTTTTTTTTTAATTTTTCCAAGTCTTTTGGGCTTCTAATACCCCAATGGGAATGGACTTCATTTCTAAGTCAAAGTGTGATTAAAGTTCATGAACTTAGTAAGCTGGGCATTAATCCTTACGTCACTCGGTGGGTTGCCAACTGGCTTACTGACAGACCACACTGTAAAGGTAGCCGGCTCCAGACAAGTGAAGTACCTTAGGGTTCAGTCCTGGGACAGCTCTCTGAAGTACAGGCCAACACTAAGGGACTCTGGCTAACAAAGTTCGCAGATGACTGCAAACTGGGAGCCATTACTGAATCCCGAAATGATACGAATATTCTACAAAAGAGCCTTACAGAAACAGATGCTTTGTGCCAGAGCCATGGGCTCAAGCTCAATGCCAAGAAATATATAGTTATCCCCTTTGGGAAAAAACATGTAACCATGAATTACCTCATAGGTAGCAGTACACTAAACACTAAAAGTGTGATGAGAGACTTAGGGATAGGGGTGGACAGTGGTCTCACCTTCGATAATCACATTGCCACAACAGTCAGGAAGTCCTTCTATGTGGCACACCTCATCACTAAGTGCTTTTCATCCAGAAAAAAGGAGGTCATTGTCCCACTGTACTCATCCCTCATTAGACCCATTATAGAGTACAACGCCCCATTTGGTATGTACCAGACAAGACATCTACAACAGCCGGAAAGGCCACAGAAATACCTTACTAAAAGAATCACAGACCTAAAGCAGATGCCCTATGCTGACCATCTAAAAAAAACTCCAGCTATACTCTGTCACATATTGTCTACTCAGAGGTGATCTCCACTTAACATACAAGGCCATGTCGAACCCTGAGCTGTTGGACATGCTCCACCTAAAGAAATCCCAATCCCCCAGAGCCACACACTCCAGGGATCTAAACCTTGTCATCACAATGAACAAAACATGCTGGAGGAATAGGTTCCTGACCCAGAGACACCCCCATACTCTGGAATAGACTGTCCATACATGTCAAGCAGAACACTTCTTTGGCCCTCTTCGAAAGGAACCTTGATGATTGGATGGGAGATAGGAAATCCTGTCACCCTGCTAAACAGGGGTCCAGGGAAATAAATACTGTGGGAAGTAATATCCAGGGTATTGCTATGGCTAGGCTTGTATATGCCCTAGGGCCAATAGCCTAGTACAAACATATGAGTGTGTGTGCAGTTGGCAAGAGTTGCAGCAGGTTACAAAGTTATTTTATAAAAACATCAGATGGACAAGGGCACTCTTAAAGATGGAACCCTGAACATTTGAAAGGTAAAAAGAGAAAAAAATTGCAGTATGGGAAACAAAATAATTCTAGTTAATGTAATTCAAGAAATAATCTGCAGTTTGTCATTTATTCTTCACAATGTCATAGATTCCCACTGAGTCTATCAATGCTTATTTTACTGAATTAAAGACTAAAGATGAATTATTTTAGGATGTCAGAGATTGAAAATGGATGTTATGAATGTTGTTGAAAAAGAGAGCGCAAGTTATATCATTGCTGGCAGTTGAAAAAGAGAAGCACAAGTCATATCACTGCTGGGAATTAAACAGCTGAATTGTTTCCAAAATTGTTTGTCTGCTTAATAGGGACTGTAGTCTGAATTTAAGATAGCTAACGTTGTCTTGTGATAGCATGTTTAGATAGGTTGCAGATTAATGTGAAGTATTTTAGAGTATCTCAGGTTGTGTTTTATTTCCATTTGTGCCAGGATTCATCCCTGAGTAAAAGAAGAGCTTTCAATTTTTGTGACAGCCAGTTTTGGTTAGGTATAAAAATGGAGACAACGCACTGTAGGTGTGTATGGGTGCACAGGAGCGTATATGTGCATATGGTGGTTCTAATGTGTTTGAATTAACAGAAAGTAAATGCAAACTTTTCAAACAATTTAGGGGGATTAGTATGTTCCAAGTTACTGTTTAGGAAAATGTCTGTGCTTTGCTGCTTTTATGTTATATTGTATTGGGAGTTTGATCTGCTGTTCTAGTCAGTGTTTGACATAGCAGTGAGTGACTGAACCCAGGATAAATACTTTCTCAATGCCCTCTACAGTTTTGGTGGGTACTTTTACTAGCTTAGTTTTATAAATGAAAGGAAAACTAATCTTGTTGCATTTCTTATGCATTGGTGACCTACATTTCATTATACTTTTTTGTAAAAGTTCCATCTCCTCTGTGTACGTCATGGCTCAAAGAACAAGTTGGTTCTCCTCTACCATTACACACCATAATTGTGACAATATTCTAGAGCTTTGAGTGATTTTTCTTATCTGGGTCTATGAGGAGCCTGTTGGTGTGGCATGTGAATTCCTTATTATTATGAAAATATTCAACTTTGTTCGTGTAGATGCCAATATAAACTACTGTTCTGAACATTTCTTGAACTTGGTGTTCCAAACTAGATGTGATAACTTCAAGCTTGTCAGTTTCATAGATAGGTCACCATATTATTCAGTTTGCAGTATACACCCCATTTGTATCCCAGATCTTGAACCTCCCCCTGTCCCTATGTCACATTCTAGTTGCTTTTCCCTTTCAAAAGCAATCACTTTTTCTTTACCTGTTCACTCAGTTGTCACCCAATTTAGTGTTTGTCTCCTTTTTGTTCAAGTTTCCTATTTTTTTATCCATCTTGCATGGTTTCATTCAGATTTTCTATTAAGTTATTTACAGTCAATAGAAGTATAATCCCACCCCCCTCCATCTGAGTATTCCCTCTGCGAATACTTTTTTTGTTATGGCTAAAGCATGTACTCCAACATACTGATTTTCCATGTTGAGTAGGTTTTTACTGTTTCCTTGTGTATGGCTGTTTCATTGCTTCAGTGTGTAGTCATGTTCCTCAGACTTAATTATTTCATGTATACTGCTTATGTAACCATATTACTTGTCTTCCTCTTACATTGTCATTGTAGATTAAGAAGGAGCATTTCTTTGTGTCTGATACAGAAAATGTGTTATGTCCAGTTAGAGCTTCCCAGTAAACAGACAAATAAGAACTTGGATTGCATTGAACTGCACTGCGCTATCGTCAGTGTTTCAGCATTTTATTTATTCCTACCCAGCTTCTTAGGATTTTTTTTTTCAGAGTTCAGAATGTGGATTAAAAACATCAAGTTTCCAGTTCCTGTATACCACTGAGTCTAGTGCTGCATTTAGTCAGAACCAGTCACTACTCACTATAATGTCCCATCTGTGTCTATCCTCATTTATCCTTGACCTGTTTTGCTTCTGAAATCGGAACCGACTCAGCCATACGACAGTCCACAAGGACCAAAAACTCATGAGCTTTTCTCCCTACCCATAATGCTCCTCTCCCTTTTACCTCAGATCAAGTTTGCTGATAGGCAGAAAAAGGTATGTATCCCCAACATACTTTTTGTGAAGACCATATCTGGTATAGGAATACTGCAAAAATAGCAAAGACACAGCTCTCCAACAGATATCAAAGGATGAGGGACAGAGGGGTGTCAAGGATAAATGAAGGTGTTTCTAACATCTAAAATGAATCTTGAGTAAATTCTGGATTCTTTCTGGTCTGAGGGGACATGTTGGATGACTCTCTTCTAGCAGTTTTTTTTATTTCTTTAACTGCTGGTTCCTTCTGACTGGGTAGAACATCAGGATCCTTTTGAATTTTTTGAGAAGGTTGTGAAAGGGAAATGAGTGTGTATGTGTACACACACACACACACACACACACACACACACACACACACACACACACACACACACACACACACACACACACACTTTACATGCTCTATTGCTGCATCATTTTTTAGAGAGAAGAATGATAACTGCATATGGAGGAAGTCTGTGTGTGTGTGTGTGTACAGAATATCCATATTTTTGCATAACATTTCTGTTGCATTTTATTCTGGCAAATTAGTCGCAAGTCATTAAAGATAGAAGTTAGAAAATGACAGACATTTGAGTTCAGATTTCATACTCTTCAGAAAATACATACTAATACAATTTACTATTTTATTAAGTTTCTCCAAGTCTGAAAGAGCAATATTTAAAAATTTTCCTTATTTTTGGGCCTTTTGTCCCTCTTATTTATGGCTTTGTCCAGATTTCTTGCTCTGAGGCTGAGAGTATGACAAATCTGTCAGGGCCATCACCGTCACCCTGAGACATTTCAAATTGTGACAGTGACATACTTGTACCCCACTCCCCCATTTAGTGACTTTGGATGTGTCCAAGCTAGTCCTTTCATCTGTCCTTGATTTTGCAGAATGTTCTGGTTTTCTGTCATATTTTTTATACTGTTGATTTATGCTTCTTATTATTCAGAAAATGCATGTTTCAGTGCCTGTGGCTCTGTTTAAGTAGCAATGCTTTAGTGACCATCAGGTAAGCTTGTCTGAGATTGTAAGATGCAAGTAAGCTTTAATAAGCATACTGTTAAAGAATTAACAACATTGAAAGCCTTTTTTTTGCCATGCAGAGAATATTTACATAACTAGATAATGTGGGTATTGAAATGCATATGACAGTATTTAAGGACAGGATTACGGGTATTTTCAGACGCTCATTACATTTGTTGGAGACTTGCAGTCATCTTTGCAGGCTTTACCTGTAAACTAAACAGAATGCCAATATATCATGTGTGGTCCATAACCTGTGCAGTAATCCATTAAACAATGTATCTTGAGCTTGTTACTCGTTTGCTGCTCATTTTTTACTTTGATCATGTTTTCTCCATGCAACAAGTAGATAGTTATTGTCAGGCAGCAAGTCTTGTTTGGATAAGAAACCTTTTTACAAGTGGGGGTTTCACAGAGATTGCTACTTTCAGCATGTTACTTGGGTACTTTTATAAAGCTGAACATAAATTATAATTAGAACTGCAGTGCAAGGAGAAGTAGTATGAGTTGAGTGATGCTTGCTTTTTTATATTTGACTTTGATTGGCATTCCAGTAATGTATTTAAAAAGTAATTTATTTTTTCATGCCTCACAACCCTTTTGTTTCCATCTAGATATTAAGCAAGATGTCAAGTAGCCAATGCGTTGAAATATTTTTTTTCTTCTACACTTCATTTTGTCTTGATTGGACTCTCATAATGATGGTTTGGCACCCAGGGCAGCGTATTTAAAGTCACAGTTTTTGTGGTTTTGAGCATAGTTCTGCCCCTTTCTAGTTGGTCACACCCCTTCCCATTGGCCCCACCCATTCAACTGTCTCCTGCAGCCCCCCTTTGATTTGAAGTCACCAGTCACACCACTGATTTTATATATATATATATATATATATATATATATATATATATATATATATATATATAAATATATATATATATATATATATATAGAGAGAGCTAGGACGTCCGAATCCACAATAACCGAACACACTTTAACAAAAGCGCTTTCACCGAAAAAGCACTTTTGTTAAACTGCATTCGAAAAAAAAAAAAACAATAAATCTTCTTTTATGCAAGCTCCCCTGCACCACCCTACTTTTATATTCTCACTCCGAGGTTGCACTACAGTGGGGAAAAGGGAATTCTCCATTAACCGCACTGTAGTCTGATATGCACAACCAGCATACATAACTGAAAGTGCTGCTTTGGTGAACAGCACTTTCAGTTATGTATGTTCGGTGATTTTTGCCAGTGCCATCGGGGATCTGTACAGATCCCATATATATATATATATATATATATATATATATATATATATATATATATACATACACACATGTGAATACATCTATAGATATATATGTTTACATATCTATATATATATATATATATATATATATATAGATATATATATATATATATATATATGTATGTGTAGCAATATATATATGTAAGTATATATATAGCTATAGATATAAAAGAGAACATAACAAATGCATTTATGACCACAGGCACCATTAATGGGGTTGTGGGGGCCCAAGCTACGTATGTCTTGTACATATTGATATTACCCCCCCTACAGCCAAACAGGTCTGCCCTGCAATACAATACCAACTGTTGCAAGTCCCATAACCAGGACCCGACACAACATGGGCACAACAGGTTAACAGTAATCCATCCCACCTGTATGATGTCAGGCTGCTATCTATAACATATCATGCAGTACAGTATGGCTACCATAAGGCATGTACAATGTGGAAGCAATAAACCTTCCTAAGATACATATGCACACATACATATATGCATATATATATATATATCTATATATCTATATATATATATATATATATATATATATATATATATATATATATCCACACACACACACACACACACACACACACACACACACATATATATAGATATATATGTAACTGCACGTACACACAGAGATATGTGTAGGAAGATACATATGTAGAGGGTGCACACCATATGGAACAGCCAGTATTCCCACAGTTGCCACCTTACCAAATGGACACTGTATGAGTCTCCAATACAAAAGACAATTGTTGCCACAGAGAGGTCAAAGGATATAACACCACACACAGGTTTGCATACATGAGAAAGCTTTATTTGTGTACTATTACTGTTGTATATGCCATGTCATATAGCTGTTTAGACTTTGAAATACATATAAACAGACTAATGCAACTCTCAACAGATCAATTAATACAGTATTCCTGAAAGCATAACGTATGTTGCAGATGTATAGTCCAGCAGCCTCTATCTACTCTGTAGGCAATCCCTAGGGGGAAAAGTATTCAGTTGGCATAATGGGATGTATCTGTTACATAACAAGGCATAACTGAAACCATCACAATCACACTGACAAACAGAACAGTCTGTATGGCAGGAAGCAGTAGGCCTGAATTTTCCCAAGGTGAATTGTGTGTTAATGACCATCCAGATACCTTAAGGCAGCTTACCCCTGATATCCCTCACATGTAACAGCCTAGGTTAGTTATGGTGCATCCCCCCATAGATTGACATACAAGGGTATATACCACTGTTACATACACTGACCTCTGGACTGCAGAAGGGCACACATGTATTGTGCAGATGAGGCCCACACATATATGGATCCAACCCCACAATATGTGTAGTGGCCACAACAGCAGTGGAATGATGGCAGGAATGGCAGCATGACATACTCACAGGCCACTACATAACTAAACCTGACAGCATGTCATATGGACAAAGCCTGGTATGTAGGTGGAGGACAGAGGTTGGAACACAAGCTCATATGTGAAATAGTGTTGTCATACACTAAGAAAGTTGCTGGTGTGACAGGATAGTCTGCGAAATACCCTTAGTCAGGAATATGAAGTCAGAAACACAAAAGGATGTAGCCATGTACTGCTAGCACATACTGCCAGTGATATATCTGACACAAGACCTGTGTGGTGGATAGACAAACCATAACAAGCACACCTCTGGCCATATAGTGTATAGGCCCACAGTTGAGAGCTATGCAGACAGACTGCAGTCCATGTTAAACTAGTATGTACACACAAACCCTGTAACACTGGTGCTATACAATGCATACAACACTACTCACACTCTGTCTGCAGTTCTGAAACCTCATACAAATATGTAGCTGGTGTGAGTGTGCAAGTTCTCTTGTAAGATGCATTGCTACCTGCTGTTTGTAACACTGGTGCCCACACACAGGAAGGATGTCCACCATACAGGAAAGGTAAAGGGACCATGCTCACATGATGTAGGGATTTATAGTAGTGGGTTGCCATGACAGTGGTAATTGGAAGTACTACACAGCATGCTGCATGCAGGTAGCAAGTGGAGAACACTGATTGGTGCAGAGGCCATCACCGATCATGTGTATCACCTACAAAAGCCATGCTGCAATCTGTTCCAAGCAGCTCAATCCATTTACTGGAGAGAGAGAGAGAGAGAGAGAGAGAGAGAGAGAGAGACAGAGAGAGAGAGAAACTAGATCCCCAACCAAAACCAAAACAGAAACAAAGAAAGCAGGCTAAGGCCATAGCCAAGGAGGAAAAACAAACCTCCTACAAGGAAACCATCCACAACAGACCTCATTCCTACAACAGGTTTGTGAAGTAAATATGCATGTAATTGACTGTAGTACTTGATCCATAATACTGGGATAGATGATGTGGAATGATATATATGTGCCATCAGGTGTTGTTGTAATGATGCTCAGCTGAACAACTGCTATGGACAGTAGAGTCTGTCCCTGTGGGTAGTAGGCCATACCTGTCAACTGTGCAGAGCAGCACTGACTGACAAGATGTAAGCCAACGTAATGTGTGTTGTGTAATGGAAAGATGTATATTACTGTGGCCAATAGCTGGTGGTGGAAGTAATGCCATAATGATAGACCTGTGGGTTCCAGAGCCCACCACTTGCAGGACACTCAGGTTAACATGTATTGTACCATGCTGAAATGCCATTTGCGTGTAATAGGCTTACCTGCAATCTGGCCCTATATATAACCCCTTAATGTCAGGCTGTGTCAATATGTGGCACCTGTCTGTGTTGTAGTAAGGCAGAACAGTGCAGCTGTGCAAGAAGGAGAGTTAGAGATATTTTATTACTTATTTATTTATTTTACATTTGTTTACCGGGATAGTCCGACTGGATACATGTCCATTTTCAGTGGAGGCCTGGGGAGAAAAGCTCCACATAGACAAACTTACATAGATTACACAGAAGTTAGCAAACAATTATAAAAAGAAAGTGATTATATACAATGGGTTAGTTGTGTTTCCTAGAAGTGACTCACAATTCTCATGGACAGACAATTTAAAAGTAAGAGACAGATTGGAAGCAGAGCTTGATGATGTAGTTACAAGTTATGATAATTGCAGAATATGCTTTTAGTTTATAACTTAATCAGGGTTGGTACATGGGCATAGCCAATTCACTTTGAGATACTGTTTGAGGTTTTTTTTTAAGAGACTTTTGGAGGATTGTAGGGTTATTCAGTTTGGCAACGAATTCCAGGTTTTGCCAATGAAGTTGGCAAACAGGGATTCACCAGCAGAGTTATTAGCTTTGTGGGTTTGGACCAGTAGTTTATCGGCTGACCAGTGTGTATATATATATATATATATATATATATATATATATATATATATATATATATATATATATATGTATATATATATAAGGGGTTCCTATTACCAGATCGTAGATGCAGTTTGCCGAATGTATCTTGATTGAACCGAAAATAGCGAAAAGGCAAAATAGAGAAGTGGCTTTTAAGTTAATTCTTTCCCTGGGAAAGAATTCACTTGGCTGCTTTTGTTACTTTGCTGTTTTTGGCAATGTAGTGCAATCTCAAAGTTGGTATATTTAAGTAGGGGGGTGTGGGGGTGAAGCCCCCCCACATTATGTAATGTTTTAAAGTTTTTCTTTTTTTTTAATTTTGGAACAGTGATTTTTTTTTTCCCTTGGAAAAAAAATCGCTGTCCTGAGGTTTCGACATTGTAAATTTTCACTTACATGGGGTCGATTATTTATCGTTCAGTTTTGTAACCATGTGATAATATAATATAGACCCTATATGCCTATGTCTACATATATAGAAACACACACACACACATATGTATGTAAATACTTGTCCCCTATATTACCATCACAGTGCTGCATGCTTTGTGTGAGGGAACATCACACATAGCAATACACACAGATATATACAGCTGTAAGTGTGTGCAACATGGACGGGTATGTCACATGTGAGCCCCTTGTTGGAACCACATCATCCTTGTCTGTGAAGTAGGGATTGGAAATATGGGGAAGGATAGCAGGTATATTTGTGGAGGTGGTTTGGGTTGGTAGATACAGAGGACAGCTTACAGGGGTGGTATATGACACATGTGGTGTGTAAACACCCTGGATGGTGTGTGTGATCTGCGATGTGGAAGCCCATGAGCCACATATGGAAACAATGGGAACAAGGCCCAGACACATTGCTAGTCACAACAGTAGTTCCACGGCCCTGAAGGAGCCTGGCCTGGATGCTGAGCAGGAGGAGCATGTGGACCCTGTGATTGTGTACTGGGTGCCTCAAGGTGCTGTAGCACATCTCACAAGTTTCTGTGGAGCCCCCTATGGAACAGACCCTGGACCTGACATCGGGTGACAAGATCATGTCTGTGTGTACCCCCAGGGGTACAACATCCCCTGAGGTGGTTCCACTTGATGGTAGTGCTGGACCAGTAGATGAGGAGGCTCCAGGGTGGGTCCCACATGTGATCTAGCCTGGTAACATGGCCAGATGAGGTGGAGAGGTGGTTTTGCTGGCAACTATTCCCTAAACATGCTATTGTGTCACTGTTATAGAACTTATGTGGGTATTAATAGTCCACACAATCCCTGAACATATCCAACAGCATGCATAGATATCCTCAATAACACAGAATGACAGATGTGCAGCAATCACTTTCATATATGGAACCATAGTGGCCCTGACAATGGAATGTAGGTGAAATAGTCCATAAAAGGCCACCAATGGTAGTGTCCACACAGCGAACATGGCTACAAACACATAGCCCAAAGTGTGGTACAATGCAATATATGTCCCAATGGTAGGTAAGCTGTAGCCGTACCTATTGAGTTGTGTGAACAGTTTGTTGTTGCTGATATGGTGGGGGGGGGTGACAGAGATGTGTATTAAGAACTATGGTAACCTTGCTGTATGAGTTGCTCAGACCTGTTTCCATCTTTATGTCTTTCAGGCAAGATGTCCCATGGCTGTTTACCAGGGTATTCAGTAGCAAAAAATGAGATAATCTTGAACCACCTTATACAGCACTATCCGGTTCTGTTTGGCAGGGCCAACCATGACCAGCAGGAGTGAACCACCCTGTGGAACGATCTAGTCCACAGCGTCAATGATGTCGGTCTGCATAACCGCAGTTATGAGCAGGTCCAGTATCATTGCACTGACCTGTTTTGCAATGCCCATCAGCATGCTGCTGCAGTCCAGAGGAATCACCTCCCAGCAGGAGGGGGGATCTTGCCATCTATCCCCCCTGACACATGTTGAGGAGATCCACGCCAGCCTTGTGGCACCTGCCTGCCCACTCACCCAACAACTGGCAGAGAAAATTGTGGAGGTAGGTGCTACCCACACACCATATGAGGAGTGTGCAGGTAAGGCCACAGGGCACATCAGTAGACCACTGCTGTGAAGGCATTTGCATCTGTACAGGTAGATCATGCATATGTGGGATGTCATATATATATATAGTCTGTTGCTGCATAGTAGTAATAAACAGATGTGCATAAGCGGTAGTATTGTGGACTTGTACTGTTGTTGTACTGTAATGCTGCACCCACCCTGTAGCAATACCACAGCTGTGGCCACTGACATCACATCTCTCAAACTCTTATGTAGGTCCCTCTGGTATACCACCAAGGCAGCATCCTGTAGCTGGTGAGTATGGTTTATGTTCATGCTTGCCAATAACCCAGGCATGTAATGGCTATGGTATATTCCATGCACACATCTAACACACCTACCCATAATGCATGCCGTACATGTTCACGTATAGTTGCTGTTAAATGGACTGCATCACAGTGGTGACCATGATGGGGTAACTGAAGGGTATGTCAGACATCTGCAAGATAACTAACATCCTATCAGTGCAAAATGTGTCCACAGGGATGAACATAATGGTGGGACACATGGCCTACAGTAGGAACATGTGTGAAACATCACTCTTATACACTGCAACAACAGTGTATATACCAGTATTACAATGACAACTGTTACAGATCTACACTACAGCATAACATAATACTGTGGCCCACATTATTAGCTGGGACTAGGCTGTTACATGTGGTGTTCAGTGTATGGGACACTGTAAACTGATACACATGTGTAGGCCATACTTGTCAAGCATCTGCAAAAAGGCTGAAGGTGGGGAGGGTGTGTCAGCATAGCACACCAGTGCACTGCAGCAGGGACCCTAAGGATTCTAAGAATAGCGATATCTGCACACGGTCAGGTTCAGGAACTGTGGCAGATGTAAGCCTAACTCCACAGCAATAGTGATGGCAGTGTGTGAACTCCAATGGATGTGCATATGAGTAGACCTTGCAATCATGCAGAGTTGGGGAGACATGTGTAGGGCAGACTGACTATATACTGGCAAATGCAGATGGCCATGCTAGTATACCCCTGCCAGAAATAGTGACTGCTGTAGTACACATAAGAATAGGTGCAACAAGCCATCATGATAAGGGTGTGCCCACATATGCACCCACAGAGTGTATACATTGCGGTCAGCATCTGAACATGTAAAACATTTCTTATACACTGCATGTGACTATACAGGACATATGTCACATATCAGGCTCATGTACTGTTAATATATGCAGTGAATGTGGTTCCATGGCAGATCAAGGAAGAGTGCATCATATCAATAAGGTTGTGTACACTTCCCATAGCCATGGTAAGGTCTGATGGTTGTCAGTGTAATAGTCCCAGATTGGTCATACATGCACCGCTGATGTTGAGATCTGTAAACCAGACATCAGGCATTCACAAATGATATCTGTCCACATATCTTCCCAGGATGTGTCGCTCAAACACATAGGGGCTGTGAGCATTAGAGCATACATAACTGACACAGTAATACACATTCAGCAATGGTTTGTATACTTGTGAGGTTTGGTGCACAGTACATGGTAGGGTGCAGAACAGGTGCACAGCAATACTGTGTACATGGGTGTAGTGTTTTCCAGGGGAAAGGGCATAACCTACTAACACAGTCCATGCATCACACACATGTATACTGTTGCTAGCATGGATTGACTATAGCTGCACTGCATGCTGTTGAGTGCCGTATGTTATTCATGTTGACAGATGGGTAATGGGAGGACTGTGTGTACTATCTTTGTGCAACCTCACCTGTATGTGTGTGCGTGTGTGTGTGTGTGTGTGTGTGTGTGTGTGTGTGTGTGTGTGTGGGTGGGGGGTTATTTTGTCTGTAAGTGCAATTTGGTGGAGTGGAGGGGGGGTTGATGCATGTAGGATGTGTGTGTGTGTGCATGTGTGTGCATTTGTGTGGGTGTCCATGTATGCACATGTGTAATTGTGGGGTTGTTCATATGACAGTACTTCCGTTTAGGATTGTGCAGTACATGGGCATGGACTGACACGTGAGACACCAGGAATAATTGTCTGATATGTAATCACAGGACAGCTGATAGTGTAATAAGGTCTGTAGAATGGAACATACATTGGGAGGGAAAGTAGACACCAGGTATACCTTTAATATTACAATCAGCAGAGAGGCGAATGACTACCAACATATGCAGCACTGCAGATGCATTGGAGAATTACTAGACAACACCAGGGAATGTATCCATATATTACTGTTGTCCACATGATAAGTTGATTGAGCAGAATATCTGGCATGTACTGAGCAATAGTTACATATGACACTCCAGTGCATGACATTATGGAGTGAACATAGTGGCCCCTAACATATAGTGGCCATGTTCATGATGTCAGGACATACACTGGGTGAAGAATGGATGACAGCAATGAGGCCATGTAAAACCTACACCACTCAAGTCAAGGAGTTAATGGAGTAACAGGTCTTGTGTTGTGATCACTCGTCTAGGCATTTAGAGGAATGATATGTTAATAAGTGGTATTAATGAGTGTATGTTACCAAATGAGATGCAGGATGTGTAACTTATGTGAATAAACGTGGGACTGTCTTTAAAATCAGGGACAGGTAGGTATTAAGGTGGAATGTGTGTGTGTGTGTGCGTGTGTGCGTGTGTGCGTGTGTGTGTGTGTGTGTGTGTGTGTGTGTGTGCGTGTGTGCGCACGCGAGTGTACTGTCATGCAATGCTGCACAGGTCTTAAAGTGCGTTTCATGTTTTCCCCCCACAGCTGTCGAGGTGGGTCAGGGTCCCTCCTGCATGCAATCTAATATCAGTGTCCATATGGACACTGCAGATGATGATAGTACTGTTGAGGCACAGACGGGGTTGTCAGGGGCCGAAACTGCACCATCGTTTGACATCCCCCTCTTAGTCACCCCAACCCTGCACACAGTTGCAGTGCCTATAAATATCCCATCACTAGTGGCCATAGTAGAGGGACCATTGACGGTGGGTGGTGGCAGTGCACAGGAGAGTGTGGTATCTATGCCTACTGTGTCTGGTTACAGCAGTCATAGCCAAATGTCCAGCAGGGCACCACATAAGCAGATTTACCCGGGTGCTTGTGGTAGGGCCACTAATCATCATGATCCTAGCAGACATGCCACAACTGGTACCACCAGTCGCATGTTTCAGACTGTCATGGGGGCACAGGCAGATATGGAACTGTACAACAGACAGGGCCTGAGGCTGCAGAGGGCTGCTCTCTCTTCTGTAAGAGACAACTTACATGAACTTACAGGTGCCCGCCATGATTATACTGAGGTCAAGGATAAACGGTTGGGTGAGATGGTGGGCCTCATAGGCCGTGGTTTGTTCATGCCTGAACATGTGGTGGGAGTGGGGTGATGGCTGCATGGAAGTAGACCAGCAACATCAACAGCTGGCAGTCAGAGTGGATGTGCTAAGACACCAAGCCACTTCCATAGTGGCAGTACCAGCCCCAGAACTGCAGGGGTGTGCTGTCCACACCACACCACTGCAGGCCACGTGCATATGCCCCTGGCCAGTCCCAGGAGGGTCCTGGTTCCAGCGGACATCTGTCATCATCAGGAGAGAGTAGCACATCGTGGCCTGTACCTGGACATGCCCATGGAACCCCTGGCAGACACAGTCCGCATGTCCATGGCTGGAGGCAGTGAACTGCACATCCTGCCAGGTATGGTCTGCAGCTGTTCAAGAAACACCTGTATAGGGCAGCCACACGGCAGAACTGTGTGCATGCATACCCACACACTATACGAAAACACCTAAGGCAACCCCATACCTACACACACCACATCACCATGCCCATTTCAACTAATTACACCCCTCACCCACACATACGGTGTCAAACATATGGCCTACCCTCAGTCTCTGGCAAACCAACAACATACCCTGTGCATAAGATGATACCTGTGCCACATCCCTGTCATCCATAACATCGATGCAGGGACAGGCTAATATGGTTCTGATGCACATGGTGACTGTACTACAGTATACCAATGAATTGCAGTGTAACATGTTGTCAGGAGTAATGTTTAATGCATACATGCCAGGTAGCATAGCTGTCCAGCCATGATGCATTATAGCTGTTAGTAACACTGAGTGATTGTGGTCTCCACAATGTTATCCCTTTTTGTTGTAAGTGTACATGTGTCAGCAGGAGGATGGTCTGCAGTCATATTCCACAAGGGGTATGGTACTGTGGTGACACCATGGCTGTGACATATCCTGGGTATAGTTGAACACATGTCACAAGTTTGTATAACAGTTATTGCCAGTGCCAAATGGATAGGTAACCCACTGGGACATGTATAATCAGCAACATGATGTAGACCAATCCACATACACACACACTCTTAGTTGGTAACAATGGGACCAGACCCTTATCTAGCTACTGAAGTGTGTAGCTTTCATTGCACACACCACACATCATTTAGGGTGAGGTGTGTTCCAGGTTACATGTTACATGCAGAACATCCCCAGACATGTACAGTATGGTAATGGGGGATGTAATAGTTGTATATGGACAATATATAGTGTGACATACCATCATGTACACATTAACAGACACATAACAGGCAGACACACATCCGAGAGACCTGGACCTATTGGTGCTTACTAACTTGTCAGTGTATCCAATGTGTTACAGGTAGGCTGCACATAGCACATGCATAACTGGGCTGGATTGTGGTATCTAATGCACATGCCACAGGCATAGTAGGGTGTTGCATTGTCATGCCTCACCTATGGGCAGCAACAACACTATCCATACTATTGTGTGGCAATACGTATTGTAATAGGAGTAAGTGGCCTCGGAATGCTGTACCCTTCAGATATACAGACATGCACACATACACACACTTGCCAGAACTCAATGGGTATCCCATGTCTATCGACCCATTTGTACAAAACTGTTGTACTGCTACTGCAAGGCTCATGTAGCCATTAGGGAGAGGAATGTAACAGGGTACCTGGCATGTCCGATACAGCAGCATCCACATCTTACTATGGCAATGGGTGTTGCGGTGGTTGTGAGGGCCCTCATGGTATTCCCAACTACAGGTGTACTAACACACAGACACCTCTATCCTCAGTAATGCAAATGTACACGTGTCAGTACAGGGGTGCATCGCTACAGGTGGTCATAGGTGTGTACCTGGCTATTGTCCATGGAGAGATGGGTAGTGTAGGGGATGTGTGTACAGTGGTATCATGCCACCTGCCATGTGTCAGCAGGCAATCTATTGACAGACACGACTGTGGTGAACCTCAAGGTGAGAATGACATGCATCAGCCAATCCTCTGGGTGCCTCCTGCAAATGGCCACTAAGGTGATCCAGTTGATATGTATGCAGCATGTATTACAACACATGGTTAGTGTCTGTGATGGAGACCTGTACCAAGCATGTTCTGTTGACGATGGTAGTGTAGTAGAGGTACCCATGGCATGTGGTGCGTACAGGGTGTTGTCTCCTATATGTGCCAGTTATAACACAGCTGGGCAGACATTTCAGTTTCAGTCAAGCATATGTTGCCTGTACATATCCAAGCTGGATACCTGCCATCTGCACATCTGTACAGGGACTGACAGACATCAGTTTGGCAAGTAGCTATGCAGTAAAATGAATGTGTCAACAGGTAGACGTCTGACAACAATATTTATGCCATTACTACATGTTGGGAGCCCTCACTGACATGTGCTGTACAGACGGTAGTATACAGTTACTTTGTACATGTCAGATCACTATCCACTAGGAGATATATATTGTGACACAGCTCCCACACCAGGAACACGACAGTGAGGCCTCAGTGTCCAGCTATACCTGCAGGTGTGCTTGTTGTCAGTACAATCTACTCTTGCCTGGGAAAGCACTGTCAACAGTAGTACCGCCATGATACCCTACATGCTATGTGGTAGCACATAATCTGGGTTATTACACTTGTATGTAACACATTCACATGGATAATAGTGCTGTACAGGTCTTATATACTTGAGTGTCCCAGACATGACACTCCCACCCATTGCTACTGTAATGACAGCACATATAAGCATGGATTGTACATGGCATTACATACACTTATTACAGATGTCATTATCTCGCTATGTTATCAGACTGGGGTGTGAGTATGCTGCAATATAACAGCTAAGCAGATTTGCACACTAGTAAACAAGGCCTACACAGTGTAAGCACTTGTGCATTTAACCGTAGCTTAGCACTGCTTAGCTTCACGCAAACCCACACAAACACACTTAAAGCTGTTCAAAACTGCCTTAACCACTTTGTATCCAACAGCCCTTGTTCTGCCCAGCAACAAAATACACAGCCCTTGCAGGTCTTCAGCCCATCACTCTGTACACTATAGTCACAACAGTTAACCATTACGCCATGACAGCTGTGAAGACAGTTGTTGCTTTCCCAGCATATCTGTCACTACATATATTGAATAATATTGAACAATTGCTTTGACTTCCACAATTGTGTAATAGTTGTTATTGATATTACTGTTGCATCACATATGTTATATTTAAATATACACATATCAGATACATACGGTGAGATACATCTGGGAAAGTATACACAGCCATGATGTTTACACATGACAGGAATATGGATGTATACATATGTATATGTAGATATATGTCTACATGTACATACACCTATATATTCATACATATGTATGTCTACACATCTGTGTAGTACAGCATATGTATGGCCATTTGTAGATCTCACTGTGTATATGTATATATATATATATATATATATATATATATATATATGTGTGTGTGTGTGTATGCACATCGTATGTGTACAGATATACTTATTTATGTTGATATATATGTAGATATCTATAACTCTATGCACATACATATCTAATCAGATATACCTATTTATGTTGATATATATGTAGATATCCATAACTCTATGTGCATATATATATATATATATCTATATATCTGCATATGTGTGGATATATATTGCTGTGTATATGTATATATTTGAGTTTTTATATATATATATATATATATATATATATATATATACATATATGTACATATGTATATCCCTATATGTATGTACATATGTATACACATATATATTTAGCATATGTCCAGAACATGGAGTGGAGTCCTACCTCAGCACCAGTAGTCCCAACCTCTTAGTGCAAGGGGATGTCATGTATGTATTGCAGGTATATGTGTAGACTGTTGCAATTGTAACAGGGGCTGTCTTAACAGACATGTGTGTGGGAGGTCGCATCTGCTTTTGACATGTATGCCATTGGCTAATGACAGACATCCTGAGGACATCATAGTACAGTACCACTGCTAGCACAGTAATGATCCTGTGGACTACAGCACAGATATTACCAATATATGTGGACAGCCTGGCACTCTGTGATCAGTCCATAGGTGTACACAGATCCCCTTCATGTGAGACATGTGGACCACGCCTCACAATGTGGATGTTAATAGCCATGTATTTGGGTATATCAAGTAAATACTGGACTACATATGCCCATACAGTTTATGCATTCACACACGCCAGTCTGTCCTGACACAAAATACCTGATGGTGCAGAGGTCACATGGCCACATACTACCCAGTAGTTAGTGACATACATCTGTACAGAATCCCACTGTTTTGTCAGAAATACACAACAGTTACGGTGGCCTACTAGCAGTATGTCTTGCAAATAACTGGACATAACAGCACACTGGGTAATTATACTAAGCTGCTAGGCATGTCACAAATAACTGTGCAAACTACAGGTAGACTGCCACAACACTGGACTACATTTTGTATGGGGGAATACACAGGTACCTGCAAATATAGCAGGCTCTACACGCATGTCACAGCACAGAGTAACAGATACTTGTGAGAAAGTGCATACACACAACCAATGTGAACACAGCCACAGCCACATATGGTGCACAGGCTTAATATGACACTATATGGACTGTCTGATAAACACCATCCTCATATGTGCCACTCACACACTAACCCTACATACACTGGGTCATGACACAGTGTGATCTGATGCCTGTCTCTGGTATGGTACATGTGTGTGTCTGGCCCTACAGACATGTGAGCCAATAGGGTACCATACACTGGAGCAGCATATAACAGCAGATAGAACAGGACCAAGAACAATGGCATCTACCACAGTCTGTGCTCAGCCCAAGGTACGTATGCATAATACACATACTGTCGACAATCACCATAATGACACAGACCCCAATACTGTACATACAACCGCAGAATACCCAGGTTATGTCCTCAGAAATAACCCCAACTATACATAACCTGTCTAGCAGTCTATCTGACTGGCTTGTTATCAGGTATGATGTCAATAAATAATGGTGTACAGAACATATGCATCTCTTACTGCATGACATATGTACAAACATTGGCAACTTTGTGGCTGGAACTACAAACACTAGGCCAATATTGGCATGTTGCTGTGATAACCTCATACATTTACTGTCATGCCAGTGTTTGTTGTGACATATGTTCTATGAGGGATATGAAGTCAGGAACTCTCATGGCTGTTACCATGTACTGACTGCAATCCTCAGACTATGCTGCTGCAGTTATAAGATAGGTGTTCTTCTGAGTAACACAAGAAACATAAGGCTCCACACACTGCCCAGTCTGCAGATAACCCTACAGATGGGAGTTTCCCCAAATACATAACACTGTCATGACAGGTATTACATCATGTAGCCCAGCCATATCCACACATACCCTGTTAAACCAACATTACGCCAAATGCAGAAGAGCAACACTTAAATTATGTAGTCATGTCTGGCACATCCCCCTCCTTTCTGTTGGCCTGTATCCCAATACCATCTGTGATGTTGTTTGCCAAACACTAGATTGAGGTCCTGCTCACAGTGAATGAAAAGGCCCAACACCCACATGATGTTCCTAGATACTGGAGCATGTTTCCATGCAATTAGCTATGGGAATGTTAACACAGCTGTTCCACATGCAATCAGCTAGAAGGGGACTGCAATTCGTGCAGAGGCCCCCAGCTGATCATGAGCATCACTTACAAAACACAAGCTTCTGCCTAAGCAAAGCAGGTGTACTTCTTCACATCCACTAGAGAGGGAGTGAGACCGACAGAGACAAAGTAAGTCAGGGAGGGGGTGGGAGAGTAAAACCTAAGCATGTTTGTGTCACACACCTACCAGTACAGGGTTTCAAACCCCTGACTGATATATATCACAATCACATGTCTATGCATTTATTGCTTACATGTTAGGGAGCTGTCCAAAGGTATATCTGATGGTGAGTGACATCTGTAACAATGATATAGTAGCAATAATGTAGGTGTAGTACATGTGCCTGTTCACATGAACAGGTGTCAACGTCAACACAGCCACACTCTCTCAGGGACTCACACACATTGACACTGTTGGCAGGGTCAAGAATAGATTTCCTAACTAGCTAGTTTGCCACAATACAGTAATGTGCAGGTATCACATGCACCACAGGGGTTATCCGGATGATATATGGGCAAAGGGTATGTGAAAGTGTCTGACTTCAGATGGCATGCTTCAGTAGGCCAATGGGAGTTGTAGTGAATGTGAATGTGGTAGACACAGGGTGCCAATGCTGACATGCATGGGTGCATTGCTTCACAGGTGTGCAGTGGCTGACTGTGCCAGAAGGCTCTACAAGGCTAGGTGAAGGGTATACCTTGGTATCAGGCCACATGACAATGGTCTGCAGTGTGGCTCAGGGGTGTAGTGGCTGGATTGGCCCACAAAGGTGGGTATTGTATTCACCATTCAGTCACCTGGGTTACTGTTGTGTGTGGCCAGTGCTGTGCAATGCTTGCCATGTATGTGTTCTATAGTCCATGACATGGACGGTGTCTGGGATGTGCACATGTCCCACATGCATGGACATGTGGAACTGTACCTGGGGTGTCTGGCCCATGTTGTGTACACCGATTTTTATCATCAGATGTGCCAGTCCTGGCCTCATGTGGAGGGAACTGATAATGGACACCAGGTTGACCCTGCACCTACATTGATAGCATGATACAGGTATTCCCTGGTGTTAGTGGCATCTGTCTATACAAGGCATGTGTTTAAGGCATGGTATGTCCTTTGTGGGTCACATTTGATGGCACCACAGTTTTTGCAGGCATCTAGTAGGGAACATAGTGAAGGCGCACTGTCTGCAATTATGTGCCTATTGTAGTGATGGGACAGGGTGCCATGCCCTCTGTAGTCCACTGCAATCACACCATGGTTACTATTTGTGGGCAATATGCAGGGTACTACCAACAAAGCGGTTGTTGCCTAGGCAAGTGTGTTTGTGTATGAGACATGGGTTGAGAGTGTTCTCTGGGTAATACAAGGGTTGCTTAATTTGTTCGCCAGGCCTTGATGTCACATGTAGGGGTATGGATTGGCACCCCAGCCTCTCGGCTATTTGTGACTTATAATAGGCCCACCATATAAGAAATTTGCAAAACTCGCTCCACAATGAGTCTAGTTGTTACACACTCACAGCCACCTCCACACAGGATATGAATGACAAACACAGACACACACACACAGTTGCCATCTCTGGGATTAAAAGACCTACCTAACTGGGTTATTACACTACAGCATTACACAGTTATAGGACGCAACATGTAGATTACTGGACTTTTTTTTCCCCAAAGCTGTATTTCAAAATGAATGACATCATTAGGCTTGCCAAAGAAGGGCAATGGAGGTTGTATTGACTGTGAATGGCCTCAAAACCATTGTTCCCTACACAAACAAACACACACTTGCCATGTCTGGGAATAGAACCCCCTACTAAACTATTATGTCACACTACAGCATTACGCTATCATAGGATGTACCATGGAGGTCACTGGACTACTCCTTCCCCAAAGGTGTATTTCAAAATGAATTACATCAGCAGGCTTGCCAAAGAAGGGCAATGGAGGTTGTATTGACTATGAATGGCCTCAAAAGCATTGCTGCCTACACAGAAAAACACACACACACAACCATCCACACTTGGCATGTGTATGAATAGAACCCCTACCAAACTACTACATCACAGTACAGCATTACGCTGTTATATGATGCACTACAGAGATTACTGGACTACTCCTTCCCCAAAAGTGTATTTGAAAATGAATGACATCAGCAGGTTTGCCAAAGAAGGTCAATGGAGGTGGTATTGACTGTGAATGGCCTCAAAAGCATTGCTCCCTACACAGACAAACACACACGTCCACACTTGCCATGTCTGGGAATAGACCCCTTCCAAACTACTATATCACAATACATCATTATGCTGTTCTAGAATGCACCACAGAGATTACCGGACTACAGCTTCCCCAAAGGTGTATTTCAAGGTGAATGATATTAGTAGGCATGCCAAAGTAGGGATTTGAAATTGTAGTGGGTATGAGTAGCCTAAAAAGCCATTGCTTCCTACACAGACAAACACACACGCTCGCCATGTCTGGGATTAGAACTCTTACATAACTAGTTTTGCACACAAGGATGTGCCACAGAGATTACTGGGTTATTATTTTCCCCAAAGGTGTATTTCAAAGTGAATGACATTAGCAGGCTTGCCACAGTAGGGCATTTGAATTGTAGTGAGTGTAACTAGCCTTAAAAGGAATTGATCCCTACACAGACAGATACACACACAGTTGCCACATCAGGGATTACAATACCTGCATAATGAGTTTAGCACACTACAGCACTACACAGTTATAGGACACGCTAAGTCCATTGAACATGTGGGAGAAACAGACATATGTAGGTTTTGTGGAACCGAATTGGAAACAGTCACACACCTTATTGCTGGTTGCGACTCTCTAATGGCAGAGGGATGGTATACTGAAAGACATAATAATGTGGCGAGATTGTTACACTGGACATTGTGCAAACATGGTATTGAAGTAGCTGAAAAACACTGGAAACATGAGCCACAGAGAATCATAGAAAATGAGGAAGTTTACTTCACATAGGATCACCCAATACCAACAGTCTAAAAGATAGATGCTAGAAAACCGGAAGTGTGTGAGCATGCCCAGTATGACCTTTCAGTATTTTGTTGTCTGACATTGCCTTCATTTCACTAAGTGTGGGAACATGCCCAGTATGCCCTTCTGTACTGAATGCATGGATCCATTCCAGGTAGATTGTACTCCAGTGCAGACTTTTGTGTTTTACACCTACAGCTAGCAAACTGTTTCTGCAGGATATCTGCAGATCAGTTAACAATATGGGGTCAAACTGGGCAAGGGATAGTGGGTACTGTAGGTAATTGTGTCTGTGCTGCTTCTACTACATGGTCTTGGTGTTAACAGAGATATTCAGACATGCGTACTGTTATACACTGTGATGTTTTATCATCAAGTACTGTTGGTTAGACATTTTTGCTCACAGTGATGTCCTGGGGAACACAGGGTGAATGCAGATGTGTCCAGTATTGTGGTCAAACGCCTACATATTCTTGCAAACTAATGCTATTCTGGAGGGGGAGCTGCAGACACTTGCTGCTGGGTCGGTGTAACTGGTTCAGCACCTTGGTACAGTGGTGGCAGAGGATCCCATACTTGTACATCCATTGACATGACAGTATGGCCTTATCTTGCTGTGGCAATACCTCACAGCTTTCCAGATTCACACAGGTTACCCAGAGGCAGGGGTCATAAGTTAGGACATTACCCCATTGTGGTTTATGAGCAGGTTTGTAGCCACCCATTCTTGTATTTGCAGCCAGGGATAGTATGTGCACATGGCTGCATTTCGGACTTTACACATTCCATGCTGCCCATGCTCCCACCCCACCCCTCTATGTTTCTATCCTCTTCCATACATTATGCAGACATTCTCTGATATTTTCCCTGTAGTTATCACCTCATCACAGCAGTGTATTGGTGTTGGTCCACAGTTCATACAGTGGGACATGGTGGACATGTTACTGTGGTTTGTCCACATGGCCTTGCATATGGGTTCTGTGTACTGTGTTATGTTGTTATTTGGGAGTCCATAACATAACATACATTGACAGTATGGGTGAGACACAGGCCTTTGGCAGAGGACTATAGGCCATTTGGTAGTGATGCAGGCCAGCTGTAGCAGGCCATTGCATTTTGTCAGTCCTACAGTCCCAGACTGCTATACAGTATATTCCCCTGGGGTGACAGGGTAGGTGTGCTAGGTGTTCATGCCAATACTTTCTGTCAGTATTGATCAAGTGGTGTGGATGCTGGCAGGGTGCTGCTTACTTCTAGGGACACACCTGCATGGGACACCTGCACTGCATGCTGCATTCATATAGGCAAAGGAATCCGGATATGGAAAACTTTACAGTACAAAAAATAAGACTAAGAGAAAAGTAGAAAAATAGATTAGTAATGGAGAAGTCAAAGAAATAGAAATTGAGGTAATGGAACAGCTGCAAAGAGAAGGATTCAGTGTAAAAAATCAAAAGCAGAAAGCACCACAACAGGATAGAGCAATGGATATCCAAATTAAGGGGGAACCAGTGGAACAGGAAGCAACAGGTCAGGTGCCATATCAAAATATTTTGGAGCCTTCCACAGGAAACCAGTATAAAAGTTAATTTGAAGCTAGACAGGAAGGAAAGGAACAGGAAACTGTGGAAACTCTGATGCAGTCAATGTTGAGGAATGGTAGGTCAGTGAGTTCCTATATGACAGAGCAACAGATGACACAGGATGAAATTGAAGAGAATGTGCCACAAGTAGGTGTTATAGAACTTTCTATAGAATGCCTGCAGGAAATGAAAAACAAGGGATGTGCCCTCTGTATGTAAGAAAAAGAGTTAAGAGAAGAGTTTCTTGATTTAATAGACAAAGACAGATATATCAAGATCAATGAGAGAAATAGACTGCAGAAGGTTAATAAAACTCCAAAAGTCAGAAGCTTGATAAAACAAATGAACACAGTAGGACTGTCCATAGAGATCCATGCGATATAACAGAAGTAAACAGGATATATTACTGTGCTGCTAAATTAATAACTGATAAAGTTCTACCACAGGAACATAGGGTAGCGAGTAAAAAGGGGGGGGGGGATCAAATACCATCATGGAAATATTGAAAAGAGAAAACTATAAAGCAGCTAAGACAAGAAGTGTCATTGCTAGAAGATTATAGAAGAGGGAACAGATCAACAAAAATATTAAGAAATATAGAAGTGGTGAAAGCAATGCACAGTATTAGAGCAGACCAGGATCTATTATGTACTATTGGAGATAACTAAAAATGTCAAAACAGGTGAAAAGACTCAGAATATACGAAGATAAATATAAGGGAAAAGCACAAAATAAGCAATTTATTGATGACCCAAACATTTTTATAGAGAATTGGGAAATAAGGTAAAACAAATTGATAGACCACCAAAAAAAGAGGAAGTAGATGCGTTTTGGAGAAGTATCTATGAAGATCCTGTGGAACATAACAAAGATGCTAAATGGATAGAAGAAGTAAAAGAAAGAATAAGAACTTTAAAGATACAGGATATGAAATGGGATGAAATAACAGCCAGAGAAATTGAAACAAAGTCGAGAAAAGCCTCGAATTGGAAAACCCCAGGCCCAGATGCAGTACCTAACTTTTGGCTTATAGTATTAGCTTCTTTACCCGAGGATCTGGGTAAGAACTGTTTATATGCACACCCAGAACAGTCACTGCACTGGTTAACAACAGGAAAAACAGTGCTCTTACTTAAGAATGAACCTGCAAGCTACTCTAAAAATTATAGACCAATAACTTGTCTTCCAACAATGTATAAACTGTACATGGGGATTGACACCGATAGAGTTTATAGTCATTTAGAAGAAAACTCAATTATGGCAGTAGAACAAAAGGGCAATAAAAGAAAGTCATATGGAACTAAGGATCATTTGTTGTTAAATAAAGTTATAGTGGAGAACTGTAAAAAAGGGAATAATCTAAGTATGGCATGGATTGACTATAAAAAAGCATTTGATAGTATCCCACATTCATGGATAAAAGAGTGCTTAAAATGTTTAAGGTACATCCTACACTGATTGATTACATTGCAATAACCATGAAACTGTGGCAGACCACTTTGCAATTAAGCCATGATAAAGGAAAGATTATTATCCCAGGGATAAAAATCCAAAGGGGGATATTCCATTGTGACTCCCTGTCACTGTTGCTATTGTGCCTTGCCATTAATCCATTAAGCTGTTTACTTAACAGCTTAGGTCATGGCTATAATTTGACTTCTAGAAAACAGCAAAGTCTAATGACTTATCTTCTCTTTGTCGATGATTTAAAATTGTATAGCCAAACATGATGCTATGCACGTAGGTGAATGCACGGCCAAAGTAAACCAAGAAAATGACAAAAGGCCAGTAATAAAGGTTAGTAAAAGGAGTGTAATTATAGCCAATACATGAGTATAGCTTCAAATAATCCTTTATTATTTGAAGCTATAGTCATGTATTGGCTATAATTATTTTACACTCTAGGACCGTTTATTGCTGGCCTTTTGTCGTTTTCTTAAAATTGTATAGTTCATCAGATGAGGTACTGAAAGCACAGCTGCAGGTTGTCAAAACTTTTTCAGATGATATTGGAATGTTATTTGGTCTTGATAAATGTGCAAAAGCAACCTTTAAAAAGGGAAAATTGCAGCACCAGGAAAACATCAGTTTGGGACAAGAATGTGATATAAAAGAACTTGAGTAAGAGGGGGTGTATAAATACTAGGAAACTGATGAAGGATCAGCAATAAAACATGAATAAAGCTTAGTAAGGAGTACTTTAGAAGACTTAAATTAATCCTGAAAACAGCATTGACACCTAGGAATAAGATCGAAGCTATAAATCAATTTGCTCTTCCTGTCCTAACTTATACTTTTTGAGTGATTGACTGGCCCCAAAAAGTGTTGGATAGATTGGATATTAAAACAAGAAGGATGCTTCATGCTCACCTAATGATTTATAAAAATCAGTGTATACCAAGATTATATATTCCCCATTCTGAAGTAGGGATGGGCCTCCTTGAAATTGATTACATGTATAGATCTGCAATCGTGGGACTCCACACATATCTAGTGACCTCACAAGATCCAAATGCGATGAAGGTTTTGAAACATGAGGAGAATAAATCTAAGATGACATCTCTGCTTAATTTAGCAGAAGCATATCGACGTCAAGCAGGAATGGAAATCAAACCAGAAGTGGATAAAAAACAGGCAGCAACGGAATGTGCTAAAAAACAAAAGAAAGAATTTGAAGGACCAGATGAGAAGGCAAGAAATGTGGAAAAAACATAAATATAGTTGCAAGTATAGAAAAGTTCTGGAAGAGCCTCATGTTGATCAAGAACAAACACAGGAATGGTTAAGGAGAGGTGAATTTACATCAAGAAATGAAAGATTAAGATTGGCAGCCCAAGATAGTGGGCTATGTACATGCTGGTTTACTAAGTCCATTGAACATGTGGGAGAAACAGACATATGTAGGTTTTGTGGAACCGACCAAACAGTCACACACCTTATTGCTGGTTGCGACTCTCTAATGGCAGAGGGATGGTATACTGAAAGACATAATAATGTGGCGAGATTGTTACACTGGACATTGTGCAAACATGGTATTGAAGTAGCTGAAAAACACTGGAAACATGAGCCACAGAGAATCATAGAAAATGAGGAAGTTTACTTCACATAGGATCACCCAATACCAACAGTCTAAAAGATAGATGCTAGAAAACCGGAAGTGTGTGAGCATGCCCAGTATGACCTTTCAGTATTTTGTTGTCTGACATTGCCTTCATTTCACTAAGTGGGAACATGCCCAGTATGCCCTTCTGTACTGAATGCATGGATCCATTCCAGGTAGATTGTACTCCAGTGCAGACTTTTGTGTTTTACACCTACAGCTAGCAAACTGTTTCTGCAGGATATCTGCAGATCAGTTAACAATATGGGGTCAAACTGGGCAAGGGATAGTGGGTACTGTAGGTAATTGTGTCTGTGCTGCTTCTACTACATGGTCTTGGTGTTAACAGAGATATTCAGACATGCGTACTGTTATACACTGTGATGTTTTATCATCAAGTACTGTTGGTTAGACATTTTTGCTCACAGTGATGTCCTGGGGAACACAGGGTGAATGCAGATGTGTCCAGTATTGTGGTCAAACGCCTACATATTCTTGCAAACTAATGCTATTCTGGAGGGGGAGCTGCAGACACTTGCTGCTGGGTCGGTGTAACTGGTTCAGCACCTTGGTACAGTGGTGGCAGAGGATCCCATACTTGTACATCCATTGACATGACAGTATGGCCTTATCTTGCTGTGGCAATACCTCACAGCTTTCCAGATTCACACAGGTTACCCAGAGGCAGGGGTCATAAGTTAGGACATTACCCCATTGTGGTTTATGAGCAGGTTTGTAGCCACCCATTCTTGTATTTGCAGCCAGGGATAGTATGTGCACATGGCTGCATTTCGGACTTTACACATTCCATGCTGCCCATGCTCCCACCCCACCCCTCTATGTTTCTATCCTCTTCCATACATTATGCAAACATTCTCTGATATTTTCCCTGTAGTTATCACCTCATCACAGCAGTGTATTGGTGTTGGTCCACAGTTCATACAGTGGGACATGGTGGACATGTTACTGTGGTTTGTCCACATGGCCTTGCATATGGGTTCTGTGTACTGTGTTATGTTGTTATTTGGGAGTCCATAACATAACATACATTGACAGTATGGGTGAGACACAGGCCTTTGGCAGAGGACTGTAGGCCATTTGGTAGTGATGCAGGCCAGCTGTAGCAGGCCATTGCATTTTGTCAGTCCTACAGTCCCAGACTGCTATACAGTATATTCCCCTGGGGTGACAGGGTAGGTGTGCTAGGTGTTCATGCCAATACTTTCTGTCAGTATTGATCAAGTGGTGTGGATGCTGGCAGGGTGCTGCTTACTTCTAGGGACACACCTGCATGGGACACCTGCACTGCATGCTGCATTCATATAGGCAAAGGAATCCGGATATGGAAAACTTTACAGTACAAAAAATAAGACTAAGAGAAAAGTAGAAAAATAGATTAGTAATGGAGAAGTCAAAGAAATAGAAATTGAGGTAATGGAACAGCTGCAAAGAGAAGGATTCAGTGTAAAAAATCAAAAGCAGAAAGCACCACAACAGGATAGAGCAATGGATATCCAAATTAAGGGGGAACCAGTGGAACAGGAAGCAACAGGTCAGGTGCCATATCAAAATATTTTGGAGACTTCCACAGGAAACCAGTATAAAAGTTAATTTGAAGCTAGACAGGAAGGAAAGGAACAGGAAACTGTGGAAACTCTGATGCAGTCAATGTTGAGGAATGGTAGGTCAGTGAGTTCCTATACGACAGAGCAACAGATGACACAGGATGAAATTGAAGAGAATGTGCCACAAGTAGGTGTTATAGAACTTTCTATAGAATGCCTGCAGGAAATGAAAAACAAGGGATGTGCCCTCTGTATGTAAGAAAAAGAGTTAAGAGAAGAGTTTCTTGATTTAATACACAAAGACAGATATATCAAGATCAATGAGAGAAATAGACTGCAGAAGGTTAATAAAACTCCAAAAGTCAGAAGCTTGATAAAACAAATGAACACAGTAATTAGGACTGTCCATAGAGATCCATGCGATATAACAGAAGTAAACAGGATATATTACTGTGCTGCTAAATTAATAACTGATAAAGTTCTACCACAGGAACACAGGGTAGCGAGTAAAAAGGGGGGGGGGGATCAAATACCATTATGGAAATATTGAACAGAGAAAACTATAAAGCAGCTAAGACAAGAAGTGTCATTGCTAGAAGATTATAGAAGAGGGAACAGATCAACAAAAATATTAAGAAATATAGAAGTGGTGAAAGCAATGCACAGTATTAGAGCAGACCAGGATCTATTATGTACTATTGGAGATAACTAAAAATGTCAAAACAGGTGAAAAGACTCAGAATATACGAAGATAAATATAAGGGAAAAGCACAAAATAAGCAATTTATTGATGACCCAAACATTTTTATAGAGAATTGGGAAATAAGGTAAAACAAATTGATAGACCACCAAAAAAAGAGGAAGTAGATGCGTTTTGGAGAAGTATCTATGAAGATCCTGTGGAACATAACAAAGATGCTAAATGGATAGAAGAAGTAAAAGAAAGAATAAGAACTTTAAAGATACAGGATATGAAATGGGATGAAATAACAGCCAGAGAAATTGAAACAAAGTTGAGAAAAGCCTCGAATTGGAAAACCCCAGGCCCAGATGCAGTACCTAACTTTTGGCTTATAGTATTAGCTTCTTTACCCGAGGATCTGGGTAAGAACTGTTTATATGCACACCCAGAACAGTCACTGCACTGGTTAACAACAGGAAAAACAGTGCTCTTACTTAAGAATGAACCTGCAAGCTACTCTAAAAATTATAGACCAATAACTTGTCTTCCAACAATGTATAAACTGTACATGGGGATTGACACCGATAGAGTTTATAGTCATTTAGAAGAAAACTCAATTATGGCAGTAGAACAAAAGGGCAATAAAAGAAAGTCATATGGAACTAAGGATCATTTGTTGTTAAATAAAGTTATAGTGGAGAACTGTAAAAAAGGGAATAATCTAAGTATGGCATGGATTGACTATAAAAAAGCATTTGATAGTATCCCACATTCATGGATAAAAGAGTGCTTAAAATGTTTAAGGTACATCCTACACTGATTGATTACATACAACTATGAAACTGTGGCAGACCACTTTGCAATTAAGCCATGATAAAGGAAAGATTATTATCCCAGGGATAAAAACTAAAGGGGATATTCCATTGTGACTTCTGTCACTGTTGCTATTGTGCCTTGCTATTAATCCATTAAGCTGTTGTTTAACAGTCGCTTAGGTCATGGCTATAATTTGACTTCTGAAAACAACAAAGTCTAATGACTTATCTTCTCTTTGTCGATGATTTAAAATTGTATAGCCAAACATGATGCTATGCACGAGAGGGTGAATGCACGCCAGTAAACCAATAGGGTCGACAGTAATAAACAGTTTTGAGTGTAATAATTATAGCCAATACATGAGTATAGCTTCAAATAATCCTTTATTATTTGAAGCTATAGTCATGTATTGGCTATAATTATTTTACACTCCAGGACCGTTTATTGCTGGCCTTTTGTCGTTTTCTTAAAATTGTATAGTTCATCAGATGAGGTACTGAAAGCACAGCTGCAGGTTGTCAAAACTTTTTCAGATGATATTGGAATGTCATTTGGTCTTGATAAATGTGCAAAAGCAACCTCTAAAAAGGGAAAATTGCAGCACCAGGAAAACATCAGTTTGGGACAAGAATGTGATATAAAAGAACTTGAGTAAGAGGGGGTGTATAAATACTAGGAAACTGATGAAGGATCAGCAATAAAACATGAATAAAGCTTAGTAAGGAGTACTTTAGAAGACTTAAATTAATCCTGAAAACAGCATTGACACCTAGGAATAAGATCGAAGCTATAAATCAATTTGCTCTTCCTGTCCTAACTTATACTTTTTGAGTGATTGACTGGCCCCAAAAAGTGTTGGATAGATTGGATATTAAGACAAGAAGGATGCTTCATGCTCACCTAATGATTTATAAAATCAGTGTGTACCAAGATTATATATTCCCCATTCTGAAGTAGGGATGGGCCTCCTTGAAATTGATTACATGTATAGATCTGCAATCGTGGGACTCCACACATATCTAGTGACCTCACAAGATCCAAAATGCGGCGAAGGTTTTGAAATATGAGGAGAATAAATCTAAGATGACATCTCTGCTTAATTTAACAGAAGCATATCGACGCCAAGCAGGAATGGAAATCAAACCAGAAGTGGATAAAAACAGGCAGCAACGGAATGTGCTAAAAACAAAAGAAAGAATTTGAAGGACCAGATGAGAAGGCAAGAAATGGAAAAACATAAATATAGTTGTAAGTATAGAAAAGTTCTGGAAGAGCCTCATGTTGATCAAGAACAAACACAGGAATGGTTAAGGAGAGGTGAATTTACATCAAGAAATGAAAGATTAAGATTGGCAGCCCAAGATAGTGGGCTATGCCATGCTGGTTTACTAAGTCCATTGAACATGTGGGAGAAACAGACATGTAGGTTTTGTGGAACGGACTGGAAACAGTCACACACCTTATTGTTGGTTGCACTCTCTAATGGCAGAGGGATGGTATACTGAAAGACATTACAATAATGTATGCAGATTGTTACACTGGACATTGTGCAAACATGGTATTGAAGTAGCTGAAAACACTGGAAACATGAGCCACAGTGCATCATAGAATTTGGGGAAGTTTACTTCACATAGGATCACCCAATACCAACAGTCTAAAAGATAGATGCTAGAAAACCGGATATAGTGGTCCAAGAAAAAAAGACAAAAGTAGCATTGATTATTGAAATCACCACACCTAGTGACTACAGTGTCTTGCTTACAGAGAGACATAAAGTCATAAAATACCTCGATCTGCAGGCAGTAACGAGAGCCATGTGGAAGAAAGATAACCAGACAGTTCCAATAGTAGTAGGAGCAACTGGTCTTATAAGAAAGAATTTACAGTCGTATTTAGATATGTTACCAATTCATGTAACACCGTACGAATTGCAGAAGGAGTTATTACTGGGCACATTGCGGGTGCTGTGAAGAGCACTTTTGGCTAACATCAAAGAGTGAAACAATACTAATTTCATGAACTTTTATCATACTTTGAATTAGGAATGGGGTCCATTCATGCCATGGTATTAGAAACCCAAAAGACTTGGAGAAATTAAAAAAAGCAGTATGGGTGAGACACAGGGCTTTGGCAGAGGACTGTAGGCTATTTGGTAGTGATGCAGGCCAGCTGTAGCAGGCCATTGCATTCTGTCAGTCCTACAGTCCCAGACTGTGGTACACTATATTCCCCTGGGGTGCCAGCATAGGTGTGCTAGGTGTTCATGCCAGTACTTTCTGTCAGTATTGATCAAGTGGTGTGGATGCTGGCAGGGTGTTGCTTAGAGCTAGGGACAAACCTGCATGGGACACCTGCACTGCATGCTGCATTCTTTCACTATTTCCATACACAGGTGGAGGTCATATCTTACCCATTCCCAACAGCATTTGTTGGAGTTGGGTGGTTATGGGGGTTGGGTAAAATGGTGGTTTTTTGGGGTTGGGGCCCATGGAAATAAAACAAGGGAACAAGGCCCAGACACATTGCTAGTCACAACAGCAGTTCCATGGCCCTGAAGGAGCCTGGCCTGGATGCTGAGCAGGAGGAGCATGTGGACCCTGTGATTGAGTACTGGGTGCCTCAAGGTGCTGTTGCACATCTCACAAGTTTCTGTGGAGCCCCCTATGGAACAGACCCTGGACCTGACATTGGGTGACAAGATCATGTCTGTATGTACCCCCGGGGGTACAACATCCCCGGAGGTGGTTCCACTTGATGGTAGTGCTGGACCAGTAGATGAGGAGGCTCCAGGGTGGGTTCCACATGTGATCTGGCCTGGTAACATGGCCAGATGAGGTGGAAAGGTGGTTTGGCTGGCAACTATTCCCTAAACATGCTATTGTGTCACTGTTATAGAATTTATGTGGGTATTAATAGTCCACACAATCCCTGAACATGTCCAACAACATGTATAGATATCCCCAATAACACAGAATGACAGATGTGCAGCAATCAAATAGCAAGCATATCACTTTCATATATGGAACCATAATGGCCCTGACAATGGAATGTAGGTGAAATAGTCCATAAAAGGCCACCAATGATAGTGTCCACACAGCAAACATGGCTACAAACACATAACCCAAAGTGTGGTGCAATACAATATATGTCCCAATGGTAGGTAAGCTGTAGCCATACCTATTGAGTTGTGTGAACAGTTTGTTGTTGCTGATATGGTGGTGGGGGGGGTGACAGAGATGTATATTAAGAACTATGGTAACCTTGCTGTATGAGTTGCTCAGACCTGTTTCCATCTTTATGTCTTTCAGGCAAGATGTCCCATGGCTGTTTACCAGGGTATTCAGTGGCAAAAAAATAGATAATCTTGAACCACCTTATACAGCACTAGCCGGTTCTGTTTGGCAGGGCCACCCATGACCATCAGGAGTGAACCGCCCTGTGGAACGATCTAGTCCACAGCGTCAATGATGTCGGTCTGCATAACCGCAGTTATGAGCAGGTCTAGCATCATTGTACTGACCTGTTTTGCAATGCCCATCAGCATGCTGCTGCAGTCCAGAGGAATCACCTCACAGCAGGGGGGATCTTGCCATCTATCCCCCCTGACATGTGTTGAGGAGATCCACGCCAGCCTTGTGGCACCTGCCTGCCCGCTCACCCAACAACTGGAAGAGACCATTGTGGAGGTAGGTGCTACCCACACACCGTATGAGGAGTGTGCAGGTAAGGCCAGAGGGCACATCAGTAGACCACTGCTGCGAAGGCATCTGCATCTGTACAGGTAGATCATGCATATCTGAGATTTTATATATATATATATATATATATATATATATATATATATATAGTGTGTTGCTGCATAGTAGTAATAAACAGATGTGCATAAGTGGTAGTATTGTGGACTTGTACTGTTGTTTTACTGTAGTGCTGCACCCACCCTGTAGCAATACCACAGCTGTGGCTACTGACATCACATCTCTCAAACTCTTATGTAGGTCCCTCTGGTATACCACCAAGGCAGCATCCTGTAGCTGGTGAGTATGGTTTATGTTCATGCTTGCCAATAACCCGGGCATGTAATGGCTATGGTATATTCCATGCACACATCTAACACACCTACCCATAATGCATGTCGTACATGTTCACGTATAGTTGCTGTTAAATGGACTGCATCACAGTAGTGACCATGATGGGGTAACTGAAGGGTATGTCAGACATCTGCAAGATAACTAACATCCTATCAGTGCAAAATGTGTCCACAGGGATGAACATAATGGTGGGACACATGGCCTACAGTAGGAACAGATGTGAAACATCACTTTTATACACTGCAACAGCAGTGTATATACCAGTATTACAATGGCAACTGTTACAGATCTACACTACAGCATAACATAATACTGTGGTCCATATTATTAGCTGGGACTAGGCTGTTACATGTGGTGTTCAGTTTATGGGACACTGTAAACTGATACACATGTGTAGGCCATACGTCTCAAGCATCTGCGAAAAGGCTGAAGATGGGGAGGGTGTGTCAGCATAGCACACCAGTGCACTGCAGCAGGGACCCTAAGGATTCTAAGAATAGCGGTATCTGCACACAGTCATGTTCAGGAACTGTGGCAGATGTAACCCTAACTCCACAGCAATAGTGATGGTAGTGTGTGAACTCCAAGGGATGTGCACATGAGTAGACCTTGCAGTCATGCAGAGTTGGGAAGACATGTGTAGGGCAGACTGACTATATACTGGCAAATGCAGATGGCCATGCTAGTATACCCCTGCCAGAAATAGTGACTGCTGTAGTACACATAAGAATAGGTGCAACAAACCATCATGATAAGGGTGTGCCCACATATGCACCCACTGTGTGTATACATTGCGGTCAGCATCTGAACAAGTAAAACATTTCTTATACACTGCATGTGACTGTACAGGACATATGTCACATATCAGGCTCATGTACTGTTAATATATGCAGTGAATGTGGTCCCATGGCAGATCAAAGAAGAGTGCATCATATCAATAAGGGTGTGTACACTCCCCATAGCCACGGTAAGGTTTGATGGTTGTCAGTGTAATAGTCCCGGATTGGTCATACATGCACTGCTGATGTCGAGATCTGTAAACCAGACATCAGGCATTCACAAATGACATCTGTCCACATATCATCCCAGGATGTGTCGCTCAAACACATAGGGGCTGTGAGCATTAGAGCATACATAAGTGACACAGTAATACACATTCAGCAATGGTTTGTATACCTGTGAGGTTTGGTGCACAGCACATGGTAGGGTGCAGAACAGGTGCACAGCAATACTGTGTACATGGGTGTAGTGTTTTCCAGGGAAAGGGGCATAACCTACTAACACAGTCCATGCGTCACACACATGTATACTGTTGCTAGCATGGATTGACTATAGCTGCACTGCATACTGTTGAGTGCCATATGTTATTCATGTTAACAGATGGGTAATGGGAGGACTGTGTGTACTATCTTTGTGCAACCTCACCTGTATGTGTGTGTGTGTGTGTGTGTGTGTGTGTGTGTGTGTGTGTGTGTGGGGGGGGGGGTTGGGGGTTATTTTGTCTGTAAGTGCAATTTGGTGGAGTGGAGGGGGGTTGATGCATGTAGGATGTGTGTGTGTGTGCATGTGTGTGCATTTGTGTAGGTGTCCATGTATGCACATGTGTAATTGTGGGGTTGTTCATATGGCAGTACTTCCCTTTAGGATTGTGCAGCACATGGGCATGGACTGACACATGAGACACCAGGAATAATTGCCTAATATGTAATCACAGGACAGCTGATAGTATAATAAGGTCTGCAGAATGGAACATACATTGGGAGGGAAAGTAGACACCAGGTATACCTTTAATATTACAATCAGCAGAGAGGTGAATGACTACCAACATATGCAGCACTGCAGATGCATTGGAGAATTACTAGACAACACCAGGGAATGTATCCATATATTACTGTTGTCCACATGATAAGTTGATTGAGCAGCATATCTGGCATGTACTGAACAATAGTTACATATGACACTCCAGTGCATGACATTATGGAGTGAACATAGTGGCCCCTAACATATAGTGGCCATGTTCATGATGTCAGGACATACACTGGGTGAACAACGGATGACAGCAATGAGACCATGTAAAACCTACACCACTCAAGTCAAGGAGTTAATGGAGTAACAGGTCTTGTGTTGTGATCACTCGTCTAGGCATTTAGAGGAATGATATGTTAATAAGTGGTATTAATGAGTGTATGTTACCAAGTGAGATGCAGGATGTGTAACTTATGTGAATAAACATGGGACTGTCTGTCAAATCAGGGACAGGTAGGTATTAAGGTGGAATGTGTGTGTGTGCGTGTGTGCGTGTGTGTGTGTGTGTGTGTGTGTGTGTGTGTGTGTGTGCGTGTGTGTGTGCGTGTGTGTGTGTGTGTGTGTGTGTGTGTGTGTGTGTGTGTGTGTGTGTGTGTGCGAGTGTACTGTCATGCAATGCTGCACAGGTCTTAAAGTGCGTTTCATGATTTCCCCCCACAGCTGGCGAGGTGGGTCAGGGTCCCTCCTACATGCAATCCAATATCAGTGTCCATATGGACACTGCAGATGATGATAGTACTGTTGAGGCACAGGCGGGGTTGTCAGGGGCCAAAACTGCGGCATCGTTTGACATCCCCCTCTTAGTCACCCCAACCCTGCACACAGTTGCAGTGCCTATACATATCCCATCACTAGTGGCCATAGTAGAGGGACCATTGATGGTTGGTGGCAGTGCACAGGAGAGTGTGGTATCTATGCCTACTGTGTCTGGTTACAGCAGTCAAAGCTGGATGTCCGGCAGGGCACCACATAAGCAGATTTACCCGGGTGCTTGTGGTAGGACCACTAGTCATCATGATCCTAGCAGACATGCCACAACTGGTACCACCAGTCACGTGTTTCAGACTGTCATGGGGGCACAGGCAGATATGGAACTGTACAACAGACAGGGCCTGAGGCTGCAGAGGGCTGCTCTCTCTTCTGTAAAAGACCACTTACATGAAATTGCAGGTGCCCGCCATGATTATATTGAGGTCATGGAAAAATGGTTGGGTGAGATGGTGGGCCTCATAGGCCGTGGTTTGTTCATGCCTGAACATGTGGTGGGAGTGGGGTGATGGCTGCATGGAAGTAGACCAGCAACACCAACAGCTGTCAGTCAATGTGGATGTGCTAAGACACCAAGCCACTTCCATAGTGGCAGTACCAGCCCCAGAACTGCAAGGGGGTGCTGTCCACACCACACCACTACAGGCCATGTGCATATGCCCCTGGCCAGTCCCAGGAGGGACATGGTTCCAGCGGACATCTGTCATCATCAGGGGAGTGTAGCACATCGAGGCCTGTACCTGGACATGCCCATGGAACCCCTGGCAGGCACAGTCCGCATGTCCATGGCTGGAGGCAGTGAACTGCACATCCTGCCAGGTATGGTCTGCAGCTGTCCAAGAAACACCTGTATAGGGCAGCCACATGGCAGAACTGTGTGCATGCATACCCACACACTATACGAACACACCTAAGGCAACCTCATACCTACACACACCACATCACCATGCCCATTTCAACTAATTACACCTCTCACCCACACATACGGTGTCAAACATATGGCCTACCCTCAGTCTCTGGCAAACCAACAACACACCCTGTGCAATCAGATGATACCTGTGCCACATCCCTGTCATCCATAACATCGATGCAGGGACAGGCTAATATGGTTCTGATGCACACGGTGACTGTACTACAGTATACCAATGTATTGCAGTGTAGATTGTTGTCAGGAGTAATGTTTAATGCATACATGCCAGGTAGCGTAGCTGTCCAGCCATGATGCATTATAGCTGTTAGTAACACTGAGGGATTGTGGTCTCCATAATGTTATCCCTTTTTGTTGTAGGTGTACATGTGTCAGCAGAAGGATGGTCTGCAGTCATATTCCACAAGGGGTATGGCACTGTGGTGACACCATGGCTGTGACATATCCTGGGTATAGTTGAACACATCACAAGTTTGTATAACAGTTATTGCCAGTGCCAAATGAACAGGTAACCCACTGGGACATGTATAATCAGCAACATGATGTAGACCCATCCACATACACACACACACTCTTACTTGGTAACAATGGGACTAGACCCCTATCTAGCTACTGAAGTGTGTAGCTTTCATTGCACACACCACACAGCATTTAGGGTGAGGTGTGTTCCAGGTTACATGTTACATGCAGAACATCCCCAGGCATGTACAGTATGGTAATGGGGGATGTAATGGTTGTATATGGACAATATATAGTGTGACATACCATCATGTACACATTAACAGACACATAACAGGCAGACACACATCCAAGAGACCTGGACCTATTGGTGCTAACTTGTCAGTGTGTCCAATGTGTTACAGGTAGGCTGCACACAGCACATGCATAACTGGGCTGGATTGTGGTATCTAATGCACATGCCACAGGCATAGTAGGGTGTTGCATTGTCATGCCTCACCTATGGGCAGCAACAGCACTATCCATACTATTGTGTGGCAATGCGTATTGTAATAGGAGTACGTGGCCTCAGAATGCTGTACCCTACAGATATACAAACATGCACACATACACACACTTGCCAGAACTTAATGGGTATCCCATGTCTATCGACCCATTTGTACAAAACTGTTGTACTGCTACTGCAAGGCTCATGTAGCCATTAGGGAGAGGAACGTAACAGGGTACCTGACATGTCCGATACAGCAGCATCCACATCTTACTATGGCAATGGGTGTTGCGGTGGTTGTGAGGGCCCTCATGGTATTCCCAACTACAGGTGTACTAACACACAGACACCTCTATCCTCAGTAATGCAAATGTACACGTGTCAGTACAGGGGTGCATCGCTGCAGGTGGTCATAGGTGTGTACCTGGCCATTGTCCATGGAGAGATGGGTAGTGTAGGGGATGTGTGTAAGTGGTATCATGCCACCTGCCATGTGCCAGCAGGCAATCTAGTGACAGACACGACTGTGGTGAACCTGAAGGTGAGAATGACATGCATCAGCCAATCCTCTGGGTGCCTCCTGCAAATGGCCACTAAGGTGATCCAGTTGATATGTATGCAGCATGTATTACAACACATGGTTAGTGTCTGTGATGGAGACCTGTACCAAGCATGTTCTGTTGACGATGGTAGTTTAGTAGAGGTACCCATGGCATATGGTGCGTACAGGGTGTTGTCTCCTATATGTGCCAGTTATAACACAGCTGGGCAGACATTTCAGTGTCAGTCAAGCATATGTTGCCTGTACATATCCAAGCTGGATACCTGCCATCTGCACATCTATACAGGGACTGACAGACATCAGTTTGGCAAGTAGCTACGCAGTAAAATGAATGTGTCAACAGGTAGACGTCTGACAACAATATGTATGCCATTACTACATGTTGGGAGCCCTCACTGACATGTGCTGTACAGACGATAGTCTACAGTTACTTTGTACATGTCAGATCACTATCCACTAGGAGATATATATTGTGACACAGCTCCCACACCAGGAACACGACAGTGAGGCCTCAGTGTCCAGCTATGCCTGCAGGTGTACTTGCTGTCAGTACTGCATTTAGCAATCTACTCTTGCCTGGGAAAGCACTTTCAACAGTAGTACCACCATGATACCCTACATGCTATGTGGCAGCACATAATCTGGGTTATTACCCTTGTATGTAACACATTCACATGGATAATAGTGCTGTACAGGTCTTATATACTTGAGTGTCCCAGACATGATACTCCCACCCATTGCTACTGTAATGACAGCACACAGAAGCATGAATTGTACATGGCATTACATACACTTATTACAGATGTCATTACCCCGCTATGTTATCAGACTGGGGTGTGAGTATGCTGCAATATAACAGCTAAGCAGATTTGCACACTAGTAAACAAGACCTACATGGTGTAAGCACTTGTACATTTAACCGTAGCTTAACACTGTTTAGCTTCACGCAAACCCATGCAAACACACTTAAAGCTGTTCAAAACTGCCTTAACCACTCTGTATCCAACAGCCCTTGTTCTGCCCAGCAACAAAATACACAGCTCTTGCAGGTCTTCAGCTCATCACTCTGTACACTATAGTCACAACAGTTAACCACTACGTCATGACAGTTGTGAAGACAGTTGCTGCTTTCCCAGCATATCTGTCACTACATATATTGAATAGTATTGAACAATTGCTTTGACTTCCACAATTGTGTAATACTTGTTATTGATATTACTGTTGCATCACATATGTTATATCTAAATATACCCATATCAGATACATACGGTGAGATACATCTGGGAATGTATACACAACCATGATGTTTACACATGACAGGAATATGGATGTATAAATATGCATATGTAGATATATGTCTACATGTACATACACCTATATATTCATACATATGTATGTCTACACATCTGTGTAGTACAGCATATATATGGCTATTTGTAGATCTCACTATATATATATATATATATATATATATATATATATATATATATATGTGTGTGTGTGTGTGCGCGCACATCGTATGTGTACAGATATGCTTATTTATGTTGATATACATGTAGATATCTATAACTCTATGCACATACATATCTAATCAGATATACCTATTTATGTCAATATATGTAGATATCCATAACTATATGTATATATTTATATATATATATATATATATATATATATATATATATATATATATCTGTATATGTGTAGATTTATATTGCTGTGTATATGTATATATTTGAGTTTATATATATATATATATATATATATATATATATATATATATATATATATGTATATCCCTATATGTATGTAGATATGTATATGTATATATATATATATATATATATATATACATATATATATATATATATATATATATATATACATATATATATATATATATATATATATATACATATATATTTAGCATATGTCCAGAACATGGAGTGGAGTCCTACCTCAGCACCAGTAGTCCCAACCTCTTAGTGCAAGGAGATGTCATGTATGTATTGCAGGTATATGTGTAGACTGTTGCAATTGTAACAGGGGCTGTCTTCACAGACATGTGTGTGGGAGGTTGCATCTGCTTTTGACATGTATGCCATTGGCTAATGACAGACATCCTGAGGACATCATAGTACAGTACCACTGCTGGCACAGGAATGATCCTGTGGACTACTGCACAGATATGACCAATATATGTGGACAGCCTGGCACTCTGTGGTCAGTCCATAGGTGTTCACAGATCCCCTTCATGCGAGACATGTGGACCACGCCTCACAATGTGGATGTTAATAGCCATGTATTTGGGTATATCAAGTAAATACTAGACTACATATGCCCATACAGTTTATGCATTCACACACGCCAATCTGTCCTGACACAAAATACCTGATGGTGCAGAGGTCACATGGCCACATACTACCCAGTAGTTAGTGACATACATCTGTACAGAATCCCACTGCTTTGTCAGAAATACACAACAGTTACGGTGGCCTGGCAGCAGTATGTCTTGCAAATAACTGGACATAACAGCACACTGGGTAATTATACTAAGCTGCTAGGCATGTCACAAATAACTGTGCAAACTACAGGTAGACTGCCACAACATTGTACTACATTTTTTATGGGGGAATACACAGGTACCTACAAATATAGCAGGCTCTACACGCATGTCACAGCACAGAGTAACAGATACTTGTGAGAAAGTGCATACACACAACCAATGTGAACACAGCCACAGCCACATATGGTGCGCAAGCTTAATATGACACTATATGGACTGTCTGATAAACACCATCCTCATATGTGTCACTCACACACTAACCCTACGTACACTGGGTCACGACACAGTGTGATCTGATGTCTGTCTCTGGTATGGTACATGTGTGTGTCTGGCCCTACAGACATGTGAGCCAATAGGATACCATACACTGGAGCAGCATGTAACAGCAGATAGAACAGGACCAAGAGCAATGGCATCTACCACAGTCTGTGCTCAGCCCAAGGTACGTATGCACAATACACATACTGTCGACAATCACCATAAGTACACAGACCCCAATACTGTACACACAACCGCAGAATACCCAGGTTATGTCCTCAGAAATAACCCCAACTATACATAACCTGTCTAGCAGTCTATCTGACTGGCTTGTTATCAGGTATGATGTCAATAAATAATGGTGTACAGAACATATGCATCTCTTACTGCATGACATATGTACAAACATTGACACACTTGTGGCTGGAGCTACAAACACTGGGCCAATATTGGCATGTTGCTGTGATAACCTCATACATTTACTGTCATGCCAGTGTTTGCTGTGACATATGTTCTATGACGGATATGAAGTCAGTAACTCTCATGGCTGTTACCATGTACTGACTGCAATCCTCAGACTATGCTTCTGCAGTTATAAGATAGGTGTTCTTCTGAGTAACACAAGAAACATAAGGCTCCACACACTGCCCAGTCTGCAGATAACCCTACAGATGGGAGTTTCCCCAAATACATAACACTGTCATGACAGGTATTAAATCATGTAGACCAGCCATATCCACACATACCCTGTTAAACCAACATTACTCCAAATGCAGAAGAGCAACACTTAAATTATGTAGTCATGTCTGACACACCCCCCTCCTGTCTGTTGGCCTGTTTCCACAGTGTATGTTGTTAGAGGTAAATCGCAATACCATCTGTGATGTTGTTTGCCAAACACTAGATTGAGGTCCTGCTCACAGTGAATGAAAAGGCCCAACTCCCACATGATGTTCCTAGATATTGGAGCGTGTTTCCATGCAGTTAGCTATGGGAATGTTAACACAGCTGTTCCACATGCATTCAGCTAGAAGGGGACTGCAATTTGTGCAGAGGCCCTCAGCTGATCATGAGCATCACTTACAAAACACAAGCTTCTGCCTAAGCAAAGCAGGTGTACTTCTTCACATCCACTAGAGAGGGAGTGAGACAGACAGAGACAAAGTAAGTCAGGGAGGGAGTGGGAGAGTAAAACCTAAGCATGTTTGTGTCACACACCTACCAGTACAGGGTTTCAAACCCCTGACTGATATATATCATGATCACATGTCTATGCATTTATTGCATACATGTTAGGTAGCTGTCCAAAGGTATATCTGATGATGAGTGACATCTACAACAATGATATAGTAGCAATAACATAGGTGTAGTACACGTGCCTCTTCACATGAACAGGTGTCAATGTCAACACAGCCACACTCTCTTAGGGACTCACACACATTGACACTGTTGTCAGGGTCAAGAATAGTCTTCCTAACTAGCTAGTTTGCCACAATACAGTAATGTGCAGGTATCACATGCACCACAGTGGGTTAGCCGGATGATATATGGGCAAAGGGTATGTGAAAGTGTCTGACATCAGATGGCATGCTCCAGTAGGCCAATGGGAGTTGTAGTGAATGTGAATGTGGAAGACACAGGGTGCCAGTACTGACATGCATGGGTGCATTGCTTCACAGGTGTGCAGTGGCTGACTGTGCCAGAAGGCTCTACAAGGCTAGGTGAAGGGTATACCTTGGTATCAGGCCACGTGACAATGGTCTGCAGTGTGGCTCAGGGGTGTAGTGGCTGGATTGGCCCACAAAGGTGGGCATTGTATTCACCATCCAGTCACCTGGGTTACTATTGTGTGTGGCCAGTGCTGTGCAATGCTTGCCATGTATGTGTTCTATAGTCCATGACATGGATGGTGTCTGGGATGTGCACACGTCCCACATGCATGGACATGTGGAACTGTACCTGGGGTGTCTGGCCCATGTTGTGTACACAGATTTTTATCATCAGATGTGCCAGTCCTGGCCTCATGAGGTGGGAACTGATAATGGACACCAGGTTGACCCTGCACCTACATTGATAGCATGATACAGGTATTCCATGGTGTTAGCGGCATATGTCTATACAAGGCATGTGTTTAAGGCATGGTATGTCCTTTGTGGGTCACATTTGATGGCACTACAGTTTTTGCAGACATCTAGTAGGGAACATAGTGAAGGCGCACTGTCTGCAATTATGTGCCTATTGTAGTGATGGGACAGGGTGCCATGCTCTCTGTAGTCCACTGCAATCACATCATGGTTACTATTTGTGGGCAATATGCAAGGTACTGCCAACAAAGCGGTTGTTGCCTAGGCAAGTGTGTTTGTGTATGAGACATGGGTTGAGAGTGTTCTCTGGGTAATAAAAGGGTTGCTTAATTTGTTCGCCAGGCCTTGATGTCACATGTAGGGGTATGGATTGGCACCCCAGCCTCTCGGCTATTTGTGACTTATAATAGGCCCACCATATAAGAAATTTGCAAAACTCGCTCCACAATGAGTCCAGTTATTACACACTCACAGCCACCTCCACACAGGATATGAATGACAAACACAGACACACACACACAGTTGCCATGTCTGGGATTAAAAGACCTACCTAACTGGGTTATTACACTACATCATTACACAGTTATAGGATGCAACATATAGATTACTGGACTTTTTTTTCCCCAAAGGTGTATTTCAAAATGAATGACATCATTAGGCTAGCCAAAGAAGGGCAATGGAGGTTGTATTGACTGTGAATGGCCTCAAAACCATTGTTCCCTACACAAAAAACACACACACTTGCCATGTCTGGGAATAGAACCCCCTACTAAACTATTATATCACACTACAGCATTACGCTATCATAGGATGTACCACGGAGGTCACTGGACTACTCCTTCCCCAAAAGTGTATTTCAAAATGAATGACATCAGCAGGCTTGCCAAAGAAGGGCAATGGAGGTTGTATTGACTATGAATGGCCTCAAAAGCATTGCTGCCTACACAGAAAAACACACACACAACCATCCACACTCGGCATGTCTATGAATAGAACCCCTACCAAACTACTACATCACAGTACAGCATTACGCTGTTATATGATGCACCACAGAGATTACTGGACTACTCCTTCCCCAAAAGTGTATTTGAAAATGAATGACATCATCAGGTTTGCCAAAGAAGGTCAATGGAGGTGGTATTGACTGTGAATGGCCTCAAAAGCATTGCTCCCTACACAGACAAACAAACACACACATCCACACTTGACATGTCTGGGAATAGACCCCTGCCAAACTACTATATCACAATACATCATTATGCTGTTCTAGAATGCACCATGGAAATTACTGGACTACAGCTTCCCCAATGGCGTATTTCAAGGTGAATGATATCAGTAGGCATGCCAAAGTAGGGATTTGAAATTGTAGTGGGTATGACTAGCCTAAAAAGGCATTGCTTCCTACACAGACAAACACACACGCTCACCATGTCTGGGATTAGAACTCCTACATAACTAGTTTTGCACACAAGGATGTGCCACAGAGATTACTGGGTTATTATTTTCCCCAAAGGTGTATTTCAAAGTGAATGACATCAGCAGGCTTGCCGCAGTAGGGCATTTGAATTGTAGTGAGTGTAACTAGCCTTAAAAGGAATTGATCCCTACACAGACAGATACACACACAGTTGCCACATCAGGGATTACAACACCTGCATAATGAGTCTAGCACACTACAGCACTACACAGTTATAGGACGCACCACACAAATTACTGGTCTAATCTTTCCACAAAGGTGTATTTCAAAGTGACTGACATCAGCAGGCCTGCCAAAGCAGGGCATTTGAATTGTAGTGAGTGTGACTAACCTAAAAAGCATTGATTCCCTACACAAACAAATACACACACAGTTACCACATCTCCTACCTAACTAGTTTATCACACTACAGCATTACGCAGTTATAAGGCACACCACAGAGGTTACAGGGCTGTGCCTTCCTGAAAGGTGTATTTCAAAGTGACTGGCATCAGCATGCTTGCCATAATAGGGCAATGGGGTGGGTAGTGTGTGTGCATGGGCCATAACCCATTCATCTAGAGGTAGACACACCACACTCAGGCACACACAGGTTTATATTCCACAGGTACGTGTATACAACTGCTAGATGACTACTGCCTTGTACAGTCATGTTGCACATTTAGCACTAGCACCACAAAGTCTATAATGTTGAGGGATTCCAGAGGCTAATTTCTATGGTGAGTGACATTTACACATCACGTGGTTGTAGCCATTTGACTGTGTGGTGGGTGGGACAGGCCTCATGATGGAATGCTCTTTGCCACTGTCTCTCTCTTCTTTACATCTATGTATGTGTACTTTTGGCATATTATAGTGTGTTGTCCTTGGATATATGTGTGTATTCCTATCCAATGTGTGTGCAAAGCATGACTGGTCATACTGAGGAATGTATGCACTAACATCTGCAACTGTCAGATATGTATATTCTACTGTTGTTGCCAGACATGGGGTTCATTTCTTTAAGTGTGTGAGCATGCCCAGTATGACCTTTCAGTATTTTGTTGTCTGACATTTCCTTCATTTCACTAAGTGTGGGAACATGCCCAGTAAGCCCTTCTGTATTGAATGCATGGATCCATTCCAGGTAGATTGTACTCCATTGCAGACTTTTGTGTTTTACACCTACAGCTAGCAAACTGTTTCTGCAGGATATCTGCAGATCAGTTAACAATATGGGGTCAAACTGGGCAAGGGATAGTGGGTACTGTAGGTAATTGTGTCTGTGCTGCTTCTACTACATGGTCTTGGTGTTAACAGAGATATTCAGACATATGTACTGTTATACACTGTGATGTTTTATCATCAAGTACTGTCGGTTAGGCATTTTTGCTCACAGTGATGTCCTGGGGAACACAGGGTGAATGCAGATGTGTCCAGTATTGTGGTCAAACGCCTGCATATTCCTGCAAACTAATTCTATTCTGGAGGGGGAGCTGTAGACACTTGCTGCTGGGTCTGTGCAACTGGTTCAGTACCTTGGTACAGTGGTGGCAGAGGATCACATACTTGTACATCCATTGACATGACAGTATTGCCTTATCTTGCTGTGGCAATACCTCACAGCTTTCCAGATTCACACAGGTTACCCAGAGGCAGGGTTCATAAGTTAGGACATTACCCCACTGTGGTTTATGAGCAGGTTTGTAGCTACCCATTCTTGTATTTGCAGCCAGGGATAGTATGTGCACATGGCTGTGTTTCGGACTTCACACATTCCATGCTGCCCATGCTCCCACCCCCCTTCTATTTTTCTATCCTCTTCCATACATTATGCAAACATTCTCTGATATTTTCCCTGTAGTTATCACCTCATCACAACAGTGTATTGGTGTTGGTCCACAGTTCATACAGTGGGACATGGTGGACATGTTACTGGGGTTTGTCTACATGGCCTTGTGCATATGGGTTCTGTGTACTGTGTTATGTTGTTATTTAGGAGTCTATAACATAACATACATTGACAGTATGGGTGAGACACAGGCCTTTGGCAGAGGACTGTAGGCCAATTGGTAGTGATGCAGGCCAGCTGTAGCAGGCCGTTGCATTCTGTCAGTCCTACAGTCCCAGACTGCTATACAGTATATTCCCCTGGGGTGACAGGGTAGGTGTGGTAGGTGTTCATGCCAATACTTTCTGTCAGTATTGATCAAGTGGTGTGGATGCTGGCAGGGTGCTGCTTACTGCTAGGGATACACCTGCATGGGACACCTGCACTGCATGCTGCATTCATATAGGCAAAGGAATCCAGATATGGAAAACTTTACAGTACAAAAAATAAGACTAAGAGGAAAAGTAGAAAAATAGATTAGTAATGGAGAAGTCAAAGAAATAGAAATTGAGGTAATGGAACAGCTGCAAAGAGAAGGATTCAGTGTAAAAAATCAAATGCAGAAAGCACCACAACAGGATAGAGCAATGGATATCCAAATTAAGGGGGAACCAGTGGAACAGGAAGCAACAGGTCAGGTGCCATATCAAGATATTTTGGAGCCTTCCACAGGAAACCAGTATAAAAGTTAATTTGAAGCTAGACAGAAGGAAAGGAACAGGAAACAGTGGAAACTCTGATGCAATCAATGTTGAGGAATGAAGGTTAGTGAGTTCCTATATGACAGAGCAACAGATGACACAGGATGAAATTGAAGAGAATGTGCCACAAGAAGGTGTTATAGAACTTTCTATAGAATGCCTGCAGGAAATAAAAAACAAGGGATGTGCCCTCAGTATGGAAGAAAAGGAGTTAAGAGAAGAGTTTCTTGATGTAATAGACAAAGACAGATATATCAAGATCAATGAGAGAAATAGACTGCAGAAGGTTAATAAAACCCCAGAAGTCAGAAGCTTGATAAAACAAATGTACACAGTAATTAGGACTGTCCATAGAGATCCATGCGATATAACAGAAGTAAACAGGATATATTACTGTGCCGCTAAATTAATAACTGATAAAGTTCTACCACAGGAACACAGGGTAGCAAGGAAAAAGGGGGGGAGGGACGAAAGTGAATACCATCATGGAAATATTGAACAGAGAAAACTATAAAGCAGCTAAGACAAGAAGTGTCATTGTTAGAAGATTATAGAAGAGGGAACAGATCAACAAAAATATTAAGAAAGATAGATGTGGTAAAAGCAACGCACAGTATTAGAACAGGCCGGGATCTATTATGCGCTATTGGAGATAACAAAAATGTCAAAACAGGCGGAAAGACTCAGAACATATGAAGATAAATATAAAGGGAAAGCACAAAACAAGCAATTTATTGATGACCTAAACATTTTTATAGAGAATTGGGAAAAAAGGTAAAACAAATTGATAGACCACCGAAAAAAGAGGAAGTAGATGCATTTTGGAGAAGTATCTATGAAGATCATGTGGAACATAACAAAGATGCTAAATGGATAGAAGGAGTAAAAGAAAGAATAAAAAGTTTAAAGGTACAGGATATGAGATGGTATGAAATAACAGCCAGAGAGACTGAAACAAAGTTGAGACAAGCCTCGAATTGGAAAACCCCAGGCCCAGATGCAGTACCTAACTTTTGGCTTAAAGTATTAACTTCTTTACACGAGAATCTAACCATGAGTAAGAACTGTTTATATGCACGCCCAGAACAGTCACTGCACTGGTTAACAACAGGAAAGACAATGCTCTTACTTAAGAATGAACCTGCAAGCTACTCTAAAAATTATAGACCAATAACTTGTCTTCCAACAACGTATAAACTATACATGGGGAATGACACTGATAGAGTTTATAGTCATTTAGAAGAAAACTCAATTATGGCAGTAGAACAAAAGGGCAATTAAAGAAAGTCATATGGAACTAAGGATCATTTCTTGTTAAATAAAGTTATAGTGGAAAACTGTAAAAAAGGGAATAATCTAAGTATGGCATGGATTGACAATAAAAAAGCATTTGATAGTATCCCACATTCATGGATAAAAGAGTGCTTAAAATGTTTAAGGTACATCCTACACTGATTGATTACATTGCAATAACCATGAAACAGTGGCAGGCCACTTTGCAATTAAGCCATGATAAAGGAAAGATTATTATCCCAGGGATAAAAATCCAAAGGGGGATATTCCAGTGTGACTCCCTGTCACTGTTGCTATTGTGCCTTGCCATTAATCCATTAAGCTGTTTACTTAACAGCTTAGGTCATGGCTATAATTTGACTTCTAGAAAACAACAAAGTCTAATGACTTATCTTCTCTTTGTCAATGATTTAAAATTGTATAGTTCATCAGATGAGGTACTGAAAGCACAGCTGCAGGTTGTCAAAACTTTTTTAAATGATATTAGAATGTAATTTGGTCTTGATAAATGTGCAAAAGCAACCTTTAAAAAGGGAAAATTGCAGCACCAGGAAAACATCAGTTTGGAACAAGAATGTGATATAAAAGAACTTGAGCAAGAGGGGGGTGTATAAATACTAGGAAACTGATGAAGGATCAGCAATAAAACATGAATAAAGCTTAGTAAGGAGTACTTTAGAAGACTTAAATTAATCCTGAAAACAGCATTGACACCTAGGAATAAGATCGAAGCTATAAATCAATTTGCTCTTCCTGTCCTAACTTATACTTTTGGAGTGATTGACTGGCCCCAAAAAGTGTTGGATAGATTGGATATTAAAACAAGAAGGATGCTTCATACTCACCTAATGATTTATAAAAATCAGTGTATACCAAGATTATATATTCCCCATTCTGAAGTAGGGATGGGCCTCCTTGAAATTGATTACGTGTATAGATATGCAATCGTGGGACTCCACACATATCTAGTGACCTCACAAGATCCAAATGCGATGAAAGTTTTGAAACATGAGGAGAATAAATCTAAGATGACATCTCTGCTTAATTTAGCAGAAGCATATCAACGTCAAGCAGGAATGGAAATCAAACTAGAAGTGGATAAAAACCAGGCAGCAACTGAATGTGCTAAAAAACAAAAGGAAGAATTTGAAGGACCAGATGAGAAGGCAAGAAATGTTGGAAAAACATAAATATAGTTGCAAGTATAGAAAACTTCTGGAAGAGCCTCATGTTGATCAAGAACGAACACAGGAATGGTTAAGGAGAGGTGAATTTACATCAAGAAATGAAAGATTAAGATTGGCAGCCCAAGATAGTGGGCTACGTACACGCTGGTTTACTAAGTCCATTGAACAAGTGGGAGAAACAGACATATGTAGGTTTTATGGAACCGAATTGGAAACAGCCACACACCTTATTGCTGGTTGCGACTCTCTAATGGCAGAGGGATGGTATACTGAAAGACATAATAATGTGGCAAGATTGTTACACTGGAGATTGTGCAAACATGGTATTGAAGTAGCTGAAAAACACTGGAAACATGAGCCACAGAGAATCATAGAAAATGATGAAGTTTACTTCACATAGGATCACACAATACCAACAGTCCAAAAGATAGATGCTAGAAAACCGGATATAGTGGTCCAGGAAAAAAGACAAAAGTAGCATTGATTATTGAAATCACCACACCTAGTGACTACAGTGTCTTGCTTACAGAGAGACACAAAGTCATAAAATACCTCGATCTACAGGCAGTAACGAGAGCCATGTGGAAGAAAGATAACCAGAGAGTTCTAATAGTAGTAGGAGCAACTGGTCTTATAAAAAAGAATTTACAATCGTATTTAGATATGTTACCAATTCATGTAACACTGTACGAATTGCAGAAGGAGTTATTACTGGGCATATTGCCGGTGCTGCGAAGAGCACTTTTGGCTAACATCAAAGAGTGAAACAATACTAATTTCATGAACTTTTATCATACTTTGAATTAGGAATGGGGTCCATTCATGTCATGGTATTAGAAACCCAAAAGACTTGGAGAAATTAAAAAAAGCAGTATGGGTGAGACACAGGCCTTTGGCAGAGGACTGTAGGCTATTTGGTAGTGATGCAGGCCAGCTGTAGCAGGCCATTGCATTCTGTCAGTCCTACAGTCCCAGACTGTTGTACACTATATTCCCCTGGGGTGACAGGATAGGTGTGCTAGGTGTTCATGCCAGTACTTTCTGTCAGTATTGATCAAGTGGTGTGGATGCTGCCAGGGTGTTGCTTACAGCTAGGGACAAACCTGCATGGGACACCTGCACTGCATGCTGCATTCTTTCACTATTGCCATACACAGGTGGAGGTCATATCTTACCCATTCCCAACAGCAGGGATAAGATCGGAGAGGTACCTGTGGGTGCTGGTTGGGTGAGCTGGGTGCATGTGTGCTATGGATACTACGTGCATCTGACTCACAGTTATGCATGGGTCATTCCACTTGTGCTGGCTTGTGCAGGGACATCAGCTGTTTCTCAATACATCATTCCTATGGCCTTTGTAATCTGCGAGTGTTTGGCCAGATGATATCGGTATTCCCTACTACAAGCCCAGATAATGTGCAGCAAACCTGTTTGTACAATTCCAAGGGTGTGTCCATTTAACAGTTACATGTTATACACTGTCTGTCTGGGGTAGTTTCCCTGTGTACTGCTTGTATATCTGGCCCAACAGTCATGCCATGTCCATCTTTCAGATGGTGACACATATTACCTCCATACATTTACAATGGCTTACTGCTAGAATGTGTTATACTGGGGAGCATTGTGTTTGGCACTGCAGTTGTGAGGACTTGGCCCTGTCATTGGCAGTACTGGGCAATGGCCACCAGGACAAACCTTACCATGCATACATACTCACCACTCTCACACAATATGAAACACGCACCAACCTAACACACGCATACTTGCATATTGTACAAATGCTACAATCTATCCAACTACCTTGGCCACCTCAGGTAATCTGTGCTCCACAGGTATTATACCTTCACATACATGTTACTACATTTCTACATAGGATTGGGGGGGCACACCTGACTGTTACTGTGTGTCTACATTGTATTGGGGGGGGTCACACCAGACTGTTACTACATTTCTACATAGGATGGAGAGGCACACCTGACTGTTTCTACATTTTTACATAGGACTGAAGGAGCACATCTGACACTTGTACACATTTGCTATGACTGTACTGGTATGTCAGGTACTCCATTTCATTCTGTATTCTAATCTATCATGCTGACTAGAGGCATATCAGTGTACTACAGGTCTTAGGTTTGATTGACCTACATATCAGTTTCTGACTTCTTACCCTTCAGAACTAATATCCCACTGCCTGACCTGATGTAGTCTGTCTGTGTAGGCCTGGGGGGGAGGTTACTCATAACCATCATTCAGAAGCCTTACCACAGCCTTCGTTTGTGTTTGTCTACACTTGTCCTGCTAGCTGAGACTGTTGTTGGGTATGTGAGCCTCCCTGACTGGCACGTGTGTGTCATATGGACACACATGTGGCCCAGCACATTTCCTGCAGTGGGTTTTGTCACCATGTGTAGTACTGGCTACTACGGTGACACCAGTATTTTTTACAGATCTCATACTGCCACTATAGGTGTCTACTATCTGCTGGCATCCCGTTCAGTAACCTGATTCCCTTGCATGCTCACATCCATACCATAGATACAAGTAACAACACATACTACTCCATTCGGCAATTGGTAAGAAGAGTGACTTACCTTGTGGCTGTGCCAGTACTGAGGATGGTGCTGGAGGGCTGCCTATGTCACATGCGTAGTACACTCCCTATACATGGTTGAGCACAGGTAGTGTCATATTTAGCATCCCTTTTACTGTATGTGCGAGTCAGAGATAGGTGTCATTCCCTGGGTCCCTAATGTGACAGTGTATATGCTATGCGTTGCTTCTTTGCCAAGGCCAGGGCATACTGGGCACACCTCCTTCTGCCTACTGGGGCAAGATGAGGTTGTTCCTCCTCCAAGTCACTCTGTGCCTGTGCAGGGCTTGGCAATGGTGGAGGGCTGTCTGGCCCTGCACCGTGCTGTTCCTGCTGCAGCTGTTTCTGCAGGATCATATTGTGTAGCATAGCACATACGATGACAATTTGAGTACATGTAGCTGGCGAGTACTGCAAGGCTGCATCGGATGTGTCCAGGCACCAGAACTGTGACTTGGGCATCCCAAACACATGCTCTATTATAATTCCTGTCTGTGTGTGTCTCATTATGGAGTTCTTGTTCAGGTGTGTGTGCATTTCTGATGGGTGTCATCAGCCACAGCTCCAGTGTGTAACCAGCATTCCCCCACTAGGTGACCGTAAGGGATATCCCCACTGGCAAATCTCTGGTACAGTTGTGTCAGATGCCAGATATGGGAATAGTGATAGCTTCCAGGGTAGTCAGCACACACATTCATTATAATGCCCTAGGCATCACACACGATCTGGCAGTTGATGGAGGGGAAGCCCTTGCGGTTGATGTAGACCCTACCCTGCTCACCTGGTGGTGCTTTGATGTATATGTGCCTGCAGTCTATAGCACCCACTACTGCAGGGCATTCTGCTATTTGGTGGAAGAAATGCATATTGCTGGCCAACGCCTCATGGGTGTTGTGGAAATATACGTGCTCACTGGCATGTGCTGACATGTCATCCAGGAACTGGTGGAGTACTCTGGATGCTGATGCCTGTGAGATCTCCATGATATCCCCAGTTGGCCTTTGGAAGTTACCTGTGGCTAGTATTCTTAGGCCTACACATACCTTTGTATCCACTGGGATGGGTTCCCCTCTGTTAGTTCTGTGTGTCAGGCATGGCCAGCACAGCTCAACAATTTGCTGTAGGAGGTCCCTGTCCACCCTATAGCACTCCACTACCTCCAGCTCATGTAGCCCCTGGTAGGTTACCCTGGGTTTGTACACTCTTCTCCATCTCCTCACTGTGAGTTGGTCGACAGCATTCTCATTCGCATCACCCTCAGCCTCTTCCACTTGTTGATGTATGATAGCTGCTGCAGCCCCTATCATTTTGCTTTTTTTTGTTTGTTAAAACTTCCGCCTTGTATACACCGGTTGTGGAGAGTATGTGGGAAAAACCAGAGGAAAGGTGTTTGCTAGTTTATAGTAGTGTTCTGGGCTGGAGTGGGCTGCTGCCTGTGTAATTGGCTGATTCTAATTCATTTCACCTGCCAGCTATGCTAGTTCTCCCTGATTACCTTCCTACTGCTGTTTTCCCTTCCCATTGCCTTCCTGTTTAAGCCCGGGGCCACGCCCCACAAACACAGTGCTCAAATGTGCACAGAGCTGTTATTTCCTCATTTTCTTTTTTTTTCCTTTAAAACCCAGTGCGTGGTGCGCACACCCACTTAGACAATGTAAAGAATATTAGGCACCCTCAGACACACACCCTTGCTTAACTCTGCTAATCTAAGGGCAAACCCGAGCCACAGGGCTGCTTACAATATGTCTGACACACACCCCTATGATGTCAGCTAACTCTTATGCTTGCGCCAAGCTATTCCTGCACTTACACTGTTGGGTGCTGACTAGCATTGAAGAGAAATATGGGATTCAGTATCATTCCCCTCATTTGCATAGGATTGCCTTCTAATGCATAGTTACAGGTCCCACACTGAGCCTCCCCCCTTAGCAACCACTATTCACTGGCCACGTTGTCTTCTGCCTGCCACTGAATGTAATGGCAAAATAGTGATTTTGGTTAGAATGCTTATTTCAGGTTATTTTTTTTAGATTTTCAGCCTGATCCCATCTGCACACCACTGCCCTATGCTTAAACAACAGAAATCGGCTAAAAAAATAAAAGCTATTTATTTTTATTTTTAAACTGTTTTCCATGCTAATGGCCATATATTTTGCCATTGGCATGCTTTACACATTATATACACCCTTTATTTGGAGCTGTCATGGCTCCATTTTGTAGTTTGTAGAAATGTACTTGGTTACTAACCAAGTACATTTCTGCAGATTACACTAGTCCTGCATGGTCGCCTGCCAGATTCCTGGATCACAAATTAACCTTATTTGCATGGTTTTCACTTGCAAATGGGGTAATGTGCATACAGGAGCTGCATCTGTGCAGGAATAGTGCAGGAGTGCTCGTGCACGTCCCTGCAGCTTATTCCTGGATCGCATGGTATACATATTGCCTCCTGGAGCTCCTGCACTGTTCCTGCACGCCATGCAGGGCTTGTTGAATCCGGGAGTAAGAGTCAACAGTGGAAAAATAAATGAAAAGTTATTAAGCATTAGAGGTTTAGCAGAGTAAATGTCTTTTGATTGTATCTAATTTTCTTGAATTGTAAAATGATGAAACCAAATGACATAAAATAGTAGCCATTTAAAATGTTGGGAACTGCTAGATGGAGTCCCAAACCACAGGTAATGAATTGCCAAAAAAAAGGTGGACTTACATAATAACAAGTCTGAGACAGCCATTTCCCGGAATATTCCCTTTTCCCCAAAGTATGGCATCTTAGAGTTAGTAAACATAAGTTCAGGGGGTATGAGGGGTTTGCACTTTGCAAAAAAGAAGTTTAAAGGAGGAGAGCGATGCTCAAGATTTGGTCTTCTCCTAGATTTTCAGTCTTTTTTCTGGCATGTCAGCACTTTGCATTATGAGTACAAACATTTCAGGGCTCCCTATCAGACAATCAAAACGCCGTTTCCGCAAATGTGAAATGATCAACACATATTGCGAACTATGTACATGTCAAACGTTCAAAACAGCGAAATCTGAAATGGCGAAGTGTTTTGGTTGGCCCGTCTGCGGTATAGCTCCGTAAGGTAAGTGTGCGATAGGTATGAACCTTAGGGTAGGGCGCAGGTTAAGGTAAGTGTATAGATAGGTAATGTATGTAAGATTTAGTGTAGTGTTAGAAGTAGGGTTTTGTTAAATGTATTTATGTGTATTATTTATTTTTTTAGGGTATATCTCTGTAGGAGAAGCGTGCAGTAGTTACGGACCTTAGGGTTAGGGAGGGTTTAAGGATAGTGCATAGATAGTTGTGTATGTGGGGTTTAGTGTAGCATTAGAAGTAGGGTTTTCTTAAATGTATTTATGTGTATTATTTATTTTGTTAGGGTATATCTCCATAGGGGAAGTGTACTGTAGTTACGGACCTTAGGGTTATGGAGGGGTTAAGAATAGTGCATAGATAGTTGTGTATGTGGGGTTTAGTGTAGGGTCAGAAGTTTGGTTTTTGTGCTTTACTTTAGGGTTAGCAGTAGGGTCTGGTTAGTGTATGTATGTGATTTATTTATTTTGTTTGGGTAGGTAGTATGTAGCGAGTGGTGGGGTTGGCCGACTATGATCGTTTGATGTTTTAAATTTCGCGGTTTAGTGCATTTGGTCTATTTGCAGTTCGATTAATATGTGTTGCTCTTTTGGTATTCACTGAAATGGATTTTGTGGAACTGATATCGACCCACATTTCGTAGGTAGTCAACAGAAATTTTGTTTTGTCTATTCACAAATCACAGAATACCTCATACATAAGGGAGTGTTTTAACTGTTTTGGAAGGAAGGCAAAACTATCCACCTCCCATGTAACATCCTTACTTAAATATATTAATTCTATGGTCACACAACTGTGGAGAAAAGAGAAAGACTACCAACACTAAAAAGCTGCAAATGTGCAAATAGAACTCACACTAGCAGGGACAGCTATAGACACCAGCCACCATCTTGACAATCAGCCATATAAAGATGTTCATACATTTCCACATTTTGCTACTTGTATATTACAGCACTATACTGCATTTTATGAAATGTGATTTCAACCAAATCAGCATTCCTCTACATGAGTTTACTTCAGTTTTTGTCAGTGTTTTGTAATTCAACCAAATATGATTCCACTAAATTAATTGCATGAGTTCAAATTCTCCATAAATGTCAAGGCAACAGATAGCGAGTTATTTGTTGTCTAAAACAACATTCTTTATATTACCATAATCAAAATAAGTTTATTTATTGCATAAAAGCAGATTTAGTAACAGCACAGCAGTTTTCTAAGTTTAGGCGTCATTTTGGAAAATGGTTTCACAAAAAGAATAAATAAAAACATACATAAAACATATAAATAAGTATGTAATATGAGGTCATAGGGTTGTGGAATAATCATATTGTTTTCATTTGTTCAGTGGTGTGTTTGCCAACTCCAGCTAACATTTTTAACATGTCATTGTTACAATGAAATTGCTGAAAACAATAAAGGATGTTGAAAACTTCACAACGGGGCACAGCCATAATATGTGAGGAGTATAGTTATAGGGGGTTCACAGTCAGAAACTGCTCAAGTGTGCAAAGGGGGGAGTGATGAATAGAATAAATATGGTCTGTTCAAAAAAAGAAGAGCTTTTTTTCTTTTGTAATTTGCTCACTAGAACAGTACAAATTAAAGAAAGTATGCATGAAAATGCCTGCACAGATACATAAGAATGTAAATAAGTGAAAGTCAGTTGCAATTTTGTGAATTTACTTAGGAAGTACTGAAGCATGGCCTCCCACAGATATCATTAGACATGACTGATAGATTTAGCACATGCCTTGGCAGAGTAGAGCCACTGCATCTGTAGCCTTAATATGAAGGGGTCCATTGACCATACCTCCTTTTCCCGGTTACCTATTACAAACTCGAAGTTACGGAACCTCCAGGTTGGTGGCAAAGCACGAAGCATCAGAGACTATCCATGTGCAACTAACAGTGGGTAAAACTGCCTTCCAGTTTATAGCCTGCTACAGACCACCCTCCCAAACCCAGGAACCCCACTCGGCCTTCCTGAGAACACTGGAAAATATGAAGGTCTCTCCAAACACCATTATATTGGGCGACTTCAATTACCCAAACATAGACTGGGAGCATTACTCTAGCTCCAACACTTAGCCAAAGGTTCCTAGAATTTATAAACTCAAATGCTGAACAACTTGTTACCACTCCCACAAGAGGGGAAAACATACTGGACCTGATCATCACCAACATGGGGACTCTATGCTCCAGACCAGAAGTGTATCCCTCACTGGTAAGATCGGACCATAAACTAATCTCACTGGATATTCACATCCCGACCCCACCCCCTGCCCAGAAAACCACAGTGAAAAACTTCTCTAAAGCAAATTTCACACTCCTCAAAACTGAGGTGGAATCCTTCAAAGCCCCCGGGCCTGTGGAAAATACGTCCCAGACCACAGAATCCTTTATAAATGCATCCTATGAACACCTTCAGGAATGCATGGATCATGCGATCCCAAATAAAACCAAGACCCAATCCTCCAAAGGCAGATGTCCTGTCTGGTGGACCCCAGCCATAAACAAACTATACAATAGAAGGAGGAAGCTACTAAATGATAGAGCAAAATCCCAAAAAGGGAAGGCATCATTGATCAGTATTAGCGAAAAGCTACGGGCACACATAAAATTGTCTAAGGCCAGCTTCGAGAGAAAAATTGCACAGGACACTAAGGATAATCACAAGGCTTTCTTTAGTTATGTTAGGAACCTGGGTGGTAATTCCCAGATATGCTCAGAATTAGTCCAAAATGACAAAAATACACCGAACCCACAGACATTGCCAACATCCTAGCTGACAGGTTCAGCAAACTTCCCACCAAAAGGGCAAATATCTATCCCAGAAGAGTGCTGCCCCTGACATCTCAGATGCTCAGGTAAGAGCTGCCCTCTCCAAAGCAAAAACACAGCATCAATGGGACCAGGCGGTGTCCCGGCTCATGAACTCCAAGAAGAGCTAAACCCAAACATAAAACTACTGTTCAATCTCAGCCTTACTACAGGATATGTGCCCAAAGAGTGGCGTACAGCAACAGTGGTCCCTCTCCATAAAGGTGGTGCCTCAACGGATCCTGGAAACTATCGCCCCATAAGCCTGACTAGCTTGGTCTGCAAAGCTATGGAAAGGATCATCATGGACCTCATAAATAAAGATATTGGGGACCTACAAACACTGGATCCTACCCAGTTCGGCTTTGTTAAAGGCAGATCCTGCCTCTTAAACCTGGTTGATTTCTTTGAAACAGTCACCAAGGTCATTGAGGAAGGTGGTCCACACATCCTACCTGGACCTAAAGCCTTCGATACAATACCCCACTCGGGCATTATAGATAAGCTCACCAGCTTAAATATAAACCCCTATGTCACTAGATGGATTGCAAATTGGCTCAAGGACAGAACCCACATGGTTAGAATTGCTGGAGCCATGTCAGACTCCAAACCAGTTACAAGTGGTGTCCCACAAGGCTCAGTCCTGGGACCTCTCTTGTTCAGTATATATTTCTCGGAGGTACAGGCCAACACGGAAGGACTGTGGCTGACTAAGTTCAGATGACTCCAAACTGCGCACCATAATCGACTCTCCAGCTGACACAAGCATCCTCCAAAAGGGCCTCATAGAAACAGACAACTGGTTCCAGAGCCATGGCCTCAAGCTAAATGCCAAAAAGTGTATAGTCATCCCTTTGGCAAAACAAAGTGCCCACAAATTACCACATAGGTGGTAATCCATTAAGTACAGAAGAAGTAATTAGGGACCTGGGGACCCAAGCTGATAGCAATCTCTCATTTGACAACCACGTGGCCAAAGTGGTTAGAAAAACATTTTATATAGCCCACCTAATCATGAAGGGATTCACATCTAGATCAGGGGCGTCATGCGTGCCTCTTTACTCATCCCTCATCAGGCCCATAATTGAGTACAATGCCCCTTTTGGGATGTACCTTACCAGACAACTGCAGCAACTGGAAAGACCCCAAAAGTACCTCACCAAGAGGATCAAAGGGCTCAAACAGATGCCATATGCTGCCCGGTTAAAGAAACTCCAGCTCTACTCAGTGGCATACCGCCTGTTCAGACATATAAAGCCATGTCCAACCCAGAATTAATGGACATGCTGCACCTCAGAACATCCAAATCCCATCGAGCGAGACTTGAACTTCAGCACTGAAATAAATAGGACATGCTGGAGGGACAGATTGATAACCCAGAGGCTCCCTTCACTTTGGAATAAAATCCCAGTCCAGGTTAGGCAGAGTCCCCATTGACTCTCTTCAAGAGGAATCTTGATGAGTGGATGGGAGATCATAGGTTTAGTATCACTTCTGTGTCACTGTTAGACAGAGGCACAGTATACTAACCTCGAAAAAGGGCATAGCAAAATAAATTTAAAATGGGTGGCGAAAGCCAAACACATTCTGGCTAGGCTTATAAATGCCCTAGGGCAGATAGCCTAGTATGAACCTATGAACCTATGAACCTATATGGTCGACACCATATAATCAAAGTTCAGTAACTTTAAAATTAAAAAATAAATAAATAAATAAAAGAAAGGAAGGATACCCTAACTAGTTAAAGCAGGGAGTAAGCCCCCCTGCACCCTCCACATGGGGGGCTGCGCACCCCACACCCCCCATGACTTAAATATGCCAACTCCGAGATCGCACTTTAATGCACTACGGTGCGGAAAGGGAAGATCTCCCTTTCCTACACTGTAGCGCAGTCATGGAGTTGGTATAATTAAGTAGCGGGGGAGTGGGGGTGCAGGGGGACTTGCCCCCCTGCCTGCACCCTTTAGTTTTTCTTTTTTTTATGTTTATTTTGAAGTTTTCGAAGTTTCAATTGTTCGATCATTAAAGGTCGACCTTTAGTTATTTGAACAATTGAAAATTCAGTGTTCCAATAGGAACCCCCTTTTCCCGCCTGCAAAAAGAAGTTTAAAGAAGAAGAGCAATTTTCAAAATTCTCTCTTCACCATTTTTTTGGCTTTTCAGCACTCAGCATTTTGAGTACTGCCATTTCAATTGAGAGCCATAAAAATGACATAATGTTATGTGCCACCTGATGAAGTGTAATTCCCAACATTGTGCCCACAAATGAATTATACCTGTAAATCAGTCTGCCGATTAAACAGCCTATAGTTGCCATTAAGCTTGCTGGCCAGAAATAGCTGTACCAGAGTAAGTGTGCAGATGTGTGTATGTTTCCCTTCCAAATGTCTGCCATGGATCAGTGGTGACATGACAATTAAAACACTATGGAGAATCACCTATAGATGATGTGTAGCCTGTTGTGTACATAAGCATGCAAAGGAATACACAAAGGTACAGAGGGGTAAAGAGGTATCTGACCTGGTCAAAAGCTGTAACAGGGAGTGATAGGCAGGTGCCAGTGATGCAAGAGTACAGTAACACTGTTGCTAAATAAATGGTAATACTGATCTGATGTTTCAACTGAAGCACTGAAGTGCTTAATGTAAAATGATTCTGTGGCAGTAATTCTAATAAGCTGCTTGCTACAGTTTTGGGAAGCAGCTTGCTGAAGTTGCAGGAGTGGAGAACAGCTTTTTTCTTTGCTCCTCAGTTTTGAATTGAAGGAAATCCTGTTTGGAGATCTGCACAAGGTTAAGGATGAGATAGCAATGGTTCTGGGGATACATGCCAGAAAGTTAAGGAATACAGTAATGACCAGTTGGAAAAGAAAAAGAATAATAAATTAAATATGACAATTGCAACACAATCTATAGAGGCAGCCACAGCGTGAAAAGCAGCACTGGGGTAGAATAGTAACTAAGCAGTTGTAGCAAAAGAGAAGCCAGCCATGTTAGAAATGTAGAAGTGCAACAACAAAGCAAAGGTAGGTAAAGATACTTACGGAATGTCTTTGGATGTACCATCAACAGTTCTGCCTGCCATTTGGCAAGAGCTTATGCCTGCCTTCTTTTCTGCTCATACTGATGCCTGCATTGCTTTCTTGACCTGGAGATGCCAGTTGCTTTGCTGATTTCATCTGCCACATCATTCCACAGATCTACGTTCTTTAATGGAACACTCTGGGAAGCATCCAGACATTCCCTGTGCCCATTTATGTATACATATAGCAAGATATTTGTTTTCTTGAATCTAGCTGGGTGCTCTGCCCTTGGCTTTAACAAAAGCCACTGTGCTTGTCCATAGTCAAAGAAAGTAGTGGCAGTTTTCAGAAAATGAAACTGATAAGGTGGGAATCAAGCACACAAGACTGCAAGCAGCTCAGGTAGTTGTGAAATAACTCACTTCTAACAGCGATGTGTGTGCAAAGATGTGTGCATGTGTGTAGTACTGAAATTCACAAACTAATTTAAGTCAGCTGAAATGGTGAACATATCACTATTTTCTGTGCGGGAATTTAGTGTGTTTTTGCAGATTTTTTTAGAAAGACAAAGTAAAAGCAACAAATACATTGAAAGTGGAAATACAGTTGGTGAACATATGCAGAATACTTTCAGAAATAGAGCATGGGTAGAAAGACTCCAGGAATATATACACACACACACACACACACACACACACACACACACACACACACACACACACACACACACACATATATATGTGTGTGTGTGTGTGTGTGTGTGTGTATGTGTGTGTGTGTGTGTGTGTGTCATTAGATTTATTTCTGTTTCTGTCAGTGCACAGTGGTTTTTTGCATTTCTGTTGTCAGATGCCAACAATGCTAGGTATAATTATGCGAAAACAGAAATAAATCTAATGACACACACACACACACACACACACACACACACACACACACACACACACACACACACACACACACACACACACACACACACACACACACACACACACATGAACCATCACAGATCTTGCAGGATACACCTCCCTCAACCCCCATGTATTATGCAGTGCACTCAAACATATCATGCAGTTTTAATCTATGGCTGCATACTGTTTGTGGAATACACACATGCACACTCTAACACACTCACATACACACATTGTCATTATGCAAAGTTGGACAGAGTGACTTACAGTAGTACTGCAAGATGCAGTCAGTCAGGTCGGGTGCAGTATGGAATGAGCAACAAGTGTTATAGGACAGCCCACAGCTGGTAACATCCATTGTGAAATACCTAGTGTGAATGTGTTACTGCATCAGGGAAAAAGACATAAGCATAATAATGTCACACCTGAGAAAAATCATACCTTTATAGAGCAGTTAAGACCTATGGTTGATGTCTTTTCAGTAAAGGGAGCCAACCAAGTGCTGACAGACATAACTGCCACTGGAGGATAGAATAAGATACTAGTACAGCATAAGAGGAGAATAAATAACATGGTGCCTGCACTAGGAGTAAAGCCTGATAGAATCCTGTTGCTTCTAATGAGACTGTTGGAAATCCTTCTACAAGGCAGAACTTGGCACCTGTTGATGAATATTTACTGCTTCTTTATTTTGGGCATCTGGAGGAGAACAGAAAAGTATCAGATATTGGAATACTAACTGTACAGTCTGTCCACAGGGTTGCCCACTGAATTCCCTGACAACAGATGACTCCTGAGATATGTAGGCATTATTTGCACAGTAGCAAATGTGTTTAAATGCAACTTGGAGCAATGGGTGCGTATTTTGAAATTCAACCCTGGTTGGCCACCTATGTCTCTGATGGACAGAGGCATTCAGTAAATCACCCTCTATATAAATCAAATTTGTGGGTCACATTTACATTGAATGGCTAGGATTACAAGAGCCCTAGTGGTCATTAGCCTAGTATGCATTTATAAGCCTATGAACCTATATTCACCCAGTTCTAGTTTGTGAGCCATACACAATCACCAAAGCCCTTATAATGTCCCTGTCTGCATGAAACTAGTCATGATACTCCTGTTCTTCAAAATTACAGTGTGTTACATTGCTGGTAATGCCTACACCATTGGCCATTGGCGCTGAATGCGATAAGCTGCAGCGGGTTATTGTACCACAGAAAATAGAGTCTCAAAGCAAGAAATCCCAAAACTAGATACTATTCTGAGCACCTTTGCCATTTGTATTGTCTGAGGAAATTGTGATACTTGTCCTTTTATAATCTATGTGTGTAACATATACATGGGTAGTATTATTCAACACTTAATTGAAAAAGCATGTAAGGGCTTCAACCAACATATAATCAATGCAGAATTTGCATATTTTCCATCATTTCCATGTCATTATGCATTCATTTACATGTGACTTTACTTGCAAATTTTAGAGGCTTGCACAAATGTGGAACACTGGACTCTTAAAATGCACTTTACTCTTTGAAGGCTAAATAAGCCGAGGCGCTAAGTTCTTAATAAACTTTATCTGGACAGTAGCCTTTTTGTCATTTCTTCAGGATTTTTCATTTTGTGGTTGTGTCTAAAATGCACTTTGTTTACTAAAGTCTACAAATTGCACAGATATGCACTGGGCACATATACAGCTGGCTACGAATACCACCCATGTACTTACTAGCTTAAGTTTTGCTTCTCCCACTTATCTGGTATGCATGGATATTTGATGGTTAAAGATGTAATATAAACTGTTGGGGAGGGAATTATTAGTAAATGTCACTTGGTATTTGAAGCATGGCATATAATTACTTTGGCCAAACTTTAGGTCATATATAGTTTAGGTCATGCATGACACATAAACTTAACACAGAGCAGGAACAAGCTGGATTATATGATTTATACACTGCTATGTCACATACCTAGTATGGTAAACCAATCATCATTCCACTTAGTCTAAAGACCATTAGGACATTTGAGAAAGTGGCAGGGCTGTTTACAGAACTCTTACAGGATAAGCTACAGTATTCAGTCTTTATTAGGTGGCTGTCTACATGAGTTAGAATTGTTTCAAATGTCCATTAGGGATTAGTTTAGGACTTTGCTTTATATAGGTTATATGTGATTGCAAATTAAATATCTTACCCTTATATAAATCACTTTTTATGTGGATAATACCATTCTTCCTGTAGGGGCTACATCTGTTACACAGATTCAGGTTTTATTGCTGGATATCTTTTTTATGAGCTGTAGACTTTCTTTCTCTGTTTTTTTTTTCTTCCCCAGAATACTCTTAAACTATAAACGAGTGTCAAATTATTTTTGTCTGAGAAAGGAAGAAATTACTTCTGAACAACACTGGAGCTAAACAAACTGGACTTGTCAGTTCTTATATCTCTCTCTCTCTATATATATACATATATATATATATATATATATATATATATATATATATATATATATATATATATATATATATATTTGCATGCATATGTGTATATATATTTATATATATATGCATGTATATAGTGGCAATACTTTTCTTTGCTGATGCAAACATATCTTAAAAACAGTTGATATATATCTTTTTTTTTGCTTCAGATTAAACAATGTACACTTGAAATATGAAAAAGAATACAAACTCATAATTCCATTTATGCATTTTGCTATGCAAGCTGTTCATAATGCATTAACTCAATGATTTAGTACTCTAAATCATACATAACAAATTTGTTTGTTTTGTTCATCATAAGTAGGTATCCAAAGCTATTTTTCTGAAAAGAAAATAATGTCATTCAAAAATCAGCAATTTAAGTCAAATGTAATCTTATAAGAAATTCATTAAAAACAGTGAAAGAAAGACAAATCCCAAACTTTAAAAGTTTTATCAAACAAATGAGCAGCCAAGGAGGTCACATTGAGTTTACATTCCGTGGAGGTGCTATGCATAACTTAAATCAATACAGCATGATAATATATCCTTAACTAATGAAACTTAAATGTGAAAAAAGTGTAAAGCTAATTCCAAGAATGTGAATCAGAATATGAAACTTATTTTGTCCTAAGAGAATGTATAAAGTAAAATGGGTCTATATTAAAACCCAGAAAGATCTAAAATACGAATGTATGTACATCAACACATAAAGGTCAATGTACATACACAGCAAAACATGTAAACGGTGAAAATCAAAATGCCGAACGTGTTTCGTCAGTAAAACGCGCCACACAGGTAAGTACAAAATAAAAAAAAATACATTAACATGCTTATGGAGGGTGGCAAGCCCCCTGCACCCCCCACACCCCCTTCTTAAATATATCAACTCCGAGACCGCACTACAGTGGGAAAAAGGATACACACCGTTTACGTGTTTCGCTGTGTATGTACATCGACCTTTATGTGTCGATGTACATACATTCACATTTTAGATCTTTCGGGTTTCTAATATGTAGCCAAGTAAAGTTGGTAATAATACATTATATGCAAAACAAGAAAAGATAATCAGTTATGTAATTTGTGTTACATCTCTAAGTGCTGACTTTAAAATTAATGTGTTTTGTTTAGCCATAACATTGAAGTCTATTGAATAACCCCTATGTTCAAATTTCAGGCAAGACAGATAAAAAAGTATAACACATTTACTTCTTCAGGTTATATACAAGAATTAAAGAGAGACAGCAAACCTCTCAACCTCTTAGCCCAATAAATTATGACTAAGCCTGACATAATGGAGGGATAAAGACCCCAAAATAGGTGCAGATTGTAAATACTGCTCTTATAAACATAAAAAAGTGGATAGAATAACAGGGTTTGTGTTAAAATGTATTTTCTAAAGGATATGACATCTGAAACTCAAATGTATGTCATTATTTAGTGGTTTCATTTCTCAGATCATCCCAGTGATTTGCCAAAAAAAGACACAGAAATTTTATGAAGAACAGACCAAAATTTTGAGGCAAAAATCTGGACATTCTGTGAAAATATGGACAGTTGAGAGGTATGAGGAGGTGAGAGTGAGAGAGATGTCATCAGTTACAGGAGAGAATTTGAAGGATTTATTTTATAACATAAAATGCTATATGTACTCTTCTGAGCAGGAGATGTAGGGTTGGGGAGAACAAAAGTGAAATAAGGTAGCTGTGAATTTATATGCAGAGGATCACACAATGTGTAGTCATACCTCACAGACTGAGTGCATATTGAATATTTGAAAACCATAACAGTGATCCTCACAGCGGCATATATATCAAATCTGCGATAATGATATCTAAGGCTATTTCCTTTTCTTCAAGTTACAGTGGTCTTGGGGTTAGTATGTACAAGTATCAGGAATATGGAGGATACAACCTCCAGCAAAAATGTTTGACAGGGGTAACAGTGAGTTTCACCAGTGAGTGTTTTCCTGTTTAATAATTTGTGGTTTATTTTTTGAACTGTTAGGGCTAGCACTAGCAGGTCACATACATCTAACATGGAGCTCCAATGAGCAAGACTGAAGCTCACATATTTACCCCATTGGACTGAAATGTATGCTAACATATGATGTGCATGTAGTAGGCTTTAGATTAGGAGGAAACTTGTAGAAGATAAAGTCTGGTTGATGACACAACATGTTCTGCAATAATACAGCACAGAGAAATCACAAGTTCATTATGGTTGGCATTCTTTAGTATGTTTGACAAGTTATGCATACACTTGATAATTTAAGTATAATGATAATGCATACACACACACACACACACACCTATATATATATATATATATATATATATATATATATATATATATATATATATATATATATGGGTTACCTTCAATTCACACATATATTCATACACACCCACACACACACACACACACACACACACACACATACACACACCTATATATATATATATATATATATATATATATATATATATATATATATATATATATATATATATATATATATATATATATATATATACATATATTTATGAAAGGCAATCTCAAAGGATGAGATGAAAACTCAATATGGTGATAAAAATCTGTCCTGGGGATTCAACAAACTCCATGTAGGCTTAGCGCAAAGACTATATGGAGTTTACATGTTTACGCAATGAGCAGTAGTGCTAATTGCAGATGTATGCTGCGCATCATGCTTACACAAATACAAGTGCAGTTTCATGGTTAGCAACACTGTTGCTGACCAGGAATCCTTGCAAAGCAGCATGAACACCTGCAGATATGCAGACATGTTGACCCACAGGCAAACATGTTCTGCGTGATTGCGCCGACAGCCACAGTGATTACCGGAGCTTAATAAAAGGCAACTAATAAAGTTATAACATATTATAATAATGCTTACTCAGTGTGGAGTACTGTCTAAACATGTTTCAGGCACACAGAATAAATGTTTCAGTGGTGATCAGCAAGGGTACATAGATTGCAATATATATAATTGTTCTGAAGAAGTATGTGTATATTGAAAAAGGACATACAGATGAATTGTAGGAATAAACACAGGGGAGAGGACAGGTGAAACATGATAATGTACAGCAGACAGTGGCATGTCAATATATGTACACCACAAAGAAAAGACAGTTGTAGCAAGAACAGTAATCACATATGTACATAATATAGTATGTACTGCTGTGAATACCTCCTGTGTGGATATAGTCATATCATCACACAGTTATTGTATATGATGCCACTGTCACACAAGGTGACATATTAATGGAGATGATTCTCTGTGTAATAAGCATCTTGGCATGAACAATGGAGAGGACATATATATCAAACACATTATATACAATAGGGGGTAGGTGGATATTGTGAAGGTGTGCAAAATGAGTTGCCTGAATATGAATGTTAAGCCAGTGTGAGTATCAGCCAAGCTGGATACATAGCAACAGGCTCATGAACAACAGTATACAGAAGCCCACACAATCATGGACAATATCAACATAATACCACCATTAATTCTATATTTTTGACATAACATATGTGACTGTAAGTGATTATGCATGGTTCTGCAAGAACACGCTTATACAACTGTCATGATTTGTCAGCAATCTATGAGGGGAATCAAGCACACTGTCCTCAAAATTTAACATCTGCCAAAGGTGTTAGGATGGACACTGTTACCCTTACATTTGAAATTACAAGCAATCCCGGCTAGTTGACAGGTGTGCATGGCATGTATATGGCACAGTCCACACTGCCATGAATGTAACCCATGCAATCAATGTTGGCAATCAACTATGTATTTACTGTGTGCATCACAAGAACACACATCACACTTGCATCTTGTAAAACACCTTGATGGGAGTTCTGTACCATCAACCATTAATGGTCATGTAACAAAAAGAATACTTAGGTATGACTTTTAACATGTGTGGGAGCCCACTGTGGCAAATACACTTGAATAACTCAACTCTGGAAGATGTGTTGGGAGGTACATGAAAATGGTGCATTGTACTCAGTTATTGGTGTGATGAGGGCTGAGAACTAATGAAATATAATGCCCTTTGACTTGGATGTCCCACACATACTCAGGAATTATGTAACATGCAAGAGAGTAGTCGCCACTGTGGGCACATGCTGGTGGTCATTTCGCATACTATCTACCTGAATACACAGGTCACATACCATTTGATCTGCTGATAGGGGTGTGATGTCTATATTATAATTAGCTTGTGTATTTGCTTTTAAAATGTAACTAATCCACAAATGATTTTTGTTTATCTACTTTGCCTCCATGGCTGTGGCAGCAATCCTTTGTGTGTGTCGATACTGTGTGTATTATACCAATTCCACACTTGGATTCAATGATTGTTCACAATCTGTAGTCCTCCACAAAGCTAGTTGGGCAAAGGATGTGTAAGTCAGTCTTGACATCTGAGACTTAAATAATGAACAGGAAAGGGTCTAGCACAGAGCTCTGAGGTACCAACCTGATCACTGGACTCTAGATAAAGGTCAGTTCATATATTTCAACATATTTATCTGTCATGTATGTGATCCAGTGGTCTATCCACTTGACGATGTGTTTATGGCCACTTGTGACAGTTTCTGAGTAATACCTCATTGTGGATTTGTTTCAAATGCCTTGGCCAAGTCAAGTTACACAGGATAGTGTTGTCATAATGCATGCTCTTGTTGACCTTCTTGAGGACAGTCATATTGGACAGATGTAACAGTCAAGATGTAGCCTGAACAAATCACCCATGTGTTTGGTACACAGTCAGGATATTACATGTATCCTTTTAGAGAAGGTCCGTGATGACTTGTTGTTCGATCTCCCAAATGAGAAAAGTCAAGATGGGTCTATACATGCATGCATTAGGCAATGCCCCCCCCTAAGAAGGATACATGTTGATGTACACCCTTCTATGGGAACTTAGGCTGCCTGGAGGCCATGTTGAAGTATGGATCCAATTGTGTCTGGTAGGTCCATGTTTTGAGTCACACTGTAGACAACCTATGATGTTGTCAGGGCCCACTGATTCTGTGGTATTACCCATAGAGAGTGCACAGATGATCTGCCCTTCTTAGAATAAAAACTGAGTAATGTTTGCATATATACCTTGGCTGTTGGCGAGTGGCAACAGAGGGTGATGTGTGAGACAAACTGTCAGCTAGCAGATAGTCTATTTCTTCTGCTTGGGTATGGCTGGTGGCATCCACATACACATCTGTGCTTAGTTGTATATTCCACTTAACATTTCACATTTATTGGAATAAATGATTTGTGAAAAGACCTTCAAATAAAACCTTGGTCATTCATCACATTCCACACACTGGTACTATGCACACAGTCGTACAACTGCACCAATGTCACATATTTACATCAATTGCACTACATATGCCTATATGCATTTCATGGGCAAGCTGTGTTTGAGTGGCCTGATGCCATATCAGGACACATTACAACTGCACAAATGATGAATTCAAACAAGGTTAGAATTGAATCAAAACATGTGATACTTATCATGGCATAACAACATGTGTATGAGACAAGACTTATGTGGACCAGCTGGAGAGGCCACAAAAGTTCCTCACCAAAAGGATAAAGGGTCTCAAACATCTGTCCTATGCTGCCCGACTGAAAGAACTCCAGCTCTATTCAGTCCATGTCAAACCCAGATTTGATGAATATGCTTCACCTCAAAAATCTAGATCCGATAGATTCATCACCCAAAGACTCCTATGCTGTGGAATAAAATCCCGGTATATGTGAGGCAGAGCACGGATTACCTCAGTGTCACTGCTCAACAGAGGCACAGCAAAATAATGGGTATAGTTCCCCATACTAAAGGGGTGTGTAAAGCCAAAACTATGGGCTAGGCTTGTAAATGATGAACCTATGAACCTATGAACCTAATCAATATGAATTTATATTGATGTCTGTCAGCAAACATTTAATTATGATATGTAGACACATGTACACCTCTGCCATACTGCAAGTGTCACTGTGATGGTGGAACGAGAATTGTGTAGAAGGTTGACCTGCTCCACTACAACACATGTCCGAATACACCACCAAAATATATACGAGTGTATCATACCATGTCAGCTGTTCTCAGGGGGCATATTACTGCAGCTATTATAGAAGGAGCATGTAATGCAATGGCAGCAATGGCCATCAGTACATTAGCTCACATCACAGATTGTAATATCCTCTTGTAGCCATACCGTACATCCACACTTTAATATAACACATGCAAATGACATGACAGCAACATTGACATGTCAACTGTTCATAGGGTCATAGAATATTATTAGGTTAATGGCAAACATCACATGAAACCTTAGCCATTATTATAACATGTAAAAACAAATTCCTATATCTATATTATGGAAGATAGTAAGACTATTGTGCTTATTTGTATAGTTGTTGGATTGCATTACAGCCTGCCACTGTCCATATAGGACATTTGCACCACACCATGACATAATTAACAAACACACATGTAGTTGTCTGGAGATGGCTTGCAGAGGCTCATGGAATGACTCTGCCTCATGATGTGTGTATGCATTTTTGACATGAGGACATCCTCCACTCCTCTGCAGGAAGGATGTCATGTGGCCCTGATTTGAACATTATACCTGTGCAGGTATAAAAGATGAATCCCATGCAATGTCACAGTAGTAACACCACATATGTCTGACTGTAACATTGCCACATTGCACTTTATGTAGTATGATAGTATCATTGTTTGCTGAGGAGAACATATTGGGAGGAGTGTAAGATGTGGATGTGAAGTCATATCCCTGTACAAAATTGGCTCAAAAGTGAGAGTTGTATGTATATGCATTTAATTTGCCTGATATCAGAGTAGAACACCTATATGTGTAGGTAAAGCAGCTTTTAAATACAGTGTTACTGCCACAGCACAGGTTTGTCTTGGATCCTGTCAGAGTGCATGTTATATGTAGGATCTTAGGCGGTTACTAGGCTAATGACCCTAGGGCCTTTACAAGCCTAGCCAAGTTTTACCCTTATTTCCATGGTCAGCACCTATCACCCCTGTTCATCAGAGACATAGGTGGAACCCCTGGGGTGAACTTACGACTACCCATCTAATCATCTAGATTGCATTTGAAGAGGGCCAATGAGGTGCTCTGCTTGACATGAAGTGGGCAGGAGTCTGTTTCAAAGGTGTGGTAACATATGGGAGTCAAATCTGTCCCTTCATCAGGTTCTATTAATGTCACATACCAGGTTAAGGCCATTAGAGTGAGTAATCTGTGTACCATTTGACGTACAGATATGCAGCATTTCCAATAAAGCAGGGTCAAAGATTGCCTTATAAGCAAGGCAGAGATCGTCTCTGAGCAGTCTGTATGAAACAGAATAAAGTGACAGTGATTTCAGACAGTCCTAATAGGACAGATGCTAAAGACCTTGAATTTTGTGAGAACTTTTGTGGTTTTTAAAAATTGCTGCAGGTGCTTGGAAAGGTATATACCAAAAGGGGAATTAATAACTTATTTTTTTTCTGGAGGCAATGCTCTTACTTATGAAATGAGCAATATAGAATACCATTCTTACCACTGTGGAGACATGGTGATCAAAGGTAAGGTTGCTGTCAACCTGTATGGCCAGGACTCTCGCCACTGAGCGCATTCTCAGGGTGTTGCTATTGATGTAGCAGTTAGCAGGAGCATCACTGTTACCAAAAGGGATGATAATACATTTTTTTGTATTGAGTTTAAGGCCATGAGTTTGGCACCAGTCATTTGTTTGTGCAAAACACTCTTGTAGGATGTTGACATCATTTAGAGATTCTACGACCACTCCCAGTTTGCAGTCATCAGCAAAATATGTCAGCCACAGACCTTTAGTTTTAGCTTGCACTTCAGAAAAATAGATTCAAAATAGTAGAGGTCCCAGGACTGATCCCTGTGAAACACCACTGGTTACACGTCAGATGTTGGAGGTGGATTCCCCTATTTTGACTATATGGGTTCTATAAGTGAGCAAGTTAGTGACCCATCTAATGGTATACAGGTTCATTCCTATCTGGGTGAGCTTGTCAATTATGCCTGAGTGGGGGATAGTGTCAAAAGCCTTGGCTAAGTCTAGGTAGGCTGTGTGCATAGATTTCTCCTCATGAAGGGCCTTGCTGACTGGTTATAGAACACCAGGTTCAACAGGCATGATCTCTCTTTGACAAATCCAAATTGAGTAGGGTCAAGTGTTTGGAGGTTACCAATGTCTTTGTTGATAAGGTCCATGATGATTCTCTCCTTGGCCTTGCAGATAAGACTAGTCAGGCTAATAGGTCTATAGCTCCTGGAGTCAGGGGAAGCACCACCTTTGTGCAATGGGATAATGGTGGCCTTATTCCATTCAGCTGGGACAACGCCAGTGCTTAGACTATGACTGAAAAGAGTACCCAATTGTGTTGCTAATTCTTGTTTGAGCCCATGTAGGACACAGCCTGGCATGTTATCAAGTCCCATGGATGCTGTGTTTTTGACCTTGGAGAGGGCATTCATGACCTGCTCTTTAGAGATACAGGGTAGAGGACAGGTGGTAAGAATGTCTTGGGGTAAGTGTTCTGGGGAAGGGGGACTGACGTTTTCACAAAACCTGATGGCTAACAGGTTAGCATTGTCCACAGGCTTGGTATATGTGGTATAATTAACTACCAGTTTGGCACAAACCTGAGCTTTTCCTTTTAGGTTACAGATGTAACTAAAGAATGCCTTATGGTTGACCTTAGCTGAGGAAGCTAATTGGGATTCATAGTTAGCTATGGAGGACTTCACAAGGAATCTTATTTGCTTGCTTAAACTGAGGAGGGAATGTTTCCAGTTTGGTGCTTATTCCCTCTTACTCTTAGACAGCAATTTCTTCTTATTATTGTAAAGCCTGTTAATGACAGTTGTCCACCAGATAGGTTTGCACTTTCTGGAGTAGCTTGTTTTGGTCCTAGCAGATACAGCTGTATCAATGTAGTTGTTCAGATGTTTGTATATAGCATTTGTGTAGAACTTGGCATAGTTGCCAGTTCCATCTGAGGGCAGAGAGGCAGTTAAGCTATTTATACCATCATTTAAGAGGTTATAATCTGTTTTGGAGAAGTTTTTTTAGTTTACCTTGTGCTATGGGGTGAATCAGGTGTGACAGTAACTTTGAATGAGATTGATGTGTGGTCAGATCTCACTAGAGAAGACCTCACAATGGGGGTGCTACAGTGGTTCCCCATGTTGGTAAGCATCAGATCCAAGATGTTGGCACTCCTTGTGGGGGTGTCAACTAGCTGGTCCAGCACACTGGAATTAATGAAGTCGAGGAACCTTTGTGCAAGTGAGTTTCTGCATAATAATTTCTACAGTCAATGGATGGTAGTTAAAGTCACCCCAAACCATAGTGTTTGGATGTATCTTGATAGACTCATGTAGATCCAGATTAGCAGAGTGGATGTTCTGATTCATAGAGGGGGTTCTGCAGCTGGTAATGACTTGAATAGGTGTCCTGCCAACAGTTAATTGTACCTGAAGTATCTCCAGGGAATCCAGATTAGTGGAGTGGGTGTCCTGATTCATTGAGGGGGTCATGTAGCTGGCAATGACTTGAATAGGTGTCCTGCCAGCAGTTAATTGCACTTGAAATATCTGCAGGAAATCATGCTCTCTAACCATTCTGGAGGTGTATTTATCTTTAATGAATATTGATACACCATTTCCTTTAGTTTTCACACCTTCAGTTTGTGCTGTGAACCTGTGGAAGAAGGTGTAGCCTGTTATGCCTGGGGTGCTCTCCACAGCCTTGAACCTGGTCTCTGTGACTGTAAAAATGACTATGTTTTCCAAGCTGGGGACTGCTTCCAGTGAATGCAGTTTTGTATTAAGACTTCTAGCATTTAGCAGCAAAACTTTGAGGTTGTCCTTAGATAAAGTTTTTACATCAGTAATTTTGTCCTTGAGACACTGCCCTAAAAGGCACTATGAGGGTAGCAAGAGCCTTGGCCAGTAACCAAAATCCCAGGGGTGACAGATGAAGATCATGTCTGGCAAAGCATCAGGGTCTGTCAATCATGTCATCCCAGGCTGACAGATACTGTATCCTCTTGGAATGACACCAGAAACTAAGCCAATTATTGAAGTCAGTCATTTTCTGTTTGTATTCAGGCACCATCCTAGGTGAAGGTAAAAATGCTGCTTAAGACTAAGGACATACCAGCCTGAGATGTCCGAGAGATCAATCATGTCTCTCTTCATATTATCCAGAGAAGAATGTCTCAAGTCCATACCAGCCTGAGACACATAGCCTGAGAGCTCAATCATGTCTCTCTTCATATAGCCCAGAGAGGTACATCTCAAGTTGTTGACATCAACATGGACTATGACCGAATCATAACAATACCTGTTGTGGAGAGATTTGAGTGTATGTGTGATATGGTGATCCTGGCACCTGACAGACAGCTGATTGTGACCTTCTCCTTATACAGCCTGGTGAGAGGGGCATCTGTGTGTTTCGCAATGGAATCACCTATGACTAATATGTATGGTTTTGTGTTTTGCCTTAAGGGCTTGATAGGTGAGACACTGGTAAGTGAGCTACTATTTGTATTGTGCTCTGTGAGGAAGTATTATGTGTAGCGTGTTTGTGTTTGGGAGGTCTCTGGTGTTTAGGTATGTTTCTGATGAGGACCTCCATATATGTAGGTATATGTGATGTGGGATTGGGTGGAGAAGGAGGTGAGGTGTGCATGCTGATGCCCTGCTCATTTTCATATGTACTGACTGGTGTGTGAGAGAGCCTGGATTTGACATTCTTAATATAGTTGCATCTGTCACATGTTGAGTTTGTGTGGTCTAGGAGCAGAGGATTGTCAGTGAACATGAGGCAGTTGCTACACTATCTCAGGATACCTATGTTGACCAAGCTGGCTGGAGAAACTGTGAGAAATTCTGCATCCAAAGTGTTGGATAAATTTATATGGTCAAGAAGAGAGATCATACTTAGGTGTGGGTAGTGAGTGAGAAGTGTGTAGGAACCTCTGAGGCCAGGCTTAGTGTTCTACCTGACAGTAGATCTGAGCAGTGAAAAACCTCTGGAGGACCACAAGCAAGGCACTAAGGAAACATTTAACAAGCAAATTTTCATTATCTCAGTGAAGAGCTGCTTTTAGCATGCTCAAGTGCTACAAGGCAGTCTAGACTCTGTAAGACTGAATCGAACCTATGCTAAGTGCAGAGGTATTTGAAATTTAAAGTGCTTAAAATCACAATCACAACAGCAAAAAAAAGTATACAGCAGCAATTTGGTAGAACAATGTTCTTAATTTAATCAGGGTACTAACAAGCAGTAATAAAAGAAGTGGTATAAATGCAATTGAACACTTTTATAAACAGCAGAAAAAGCAAAATAAAGTATTAAAGTAGGAAAAGGAACAGTTTAAGTACTGTAAAACACAGTAAAAGCAGCTGAATAGAGTGCAATTTTTTTCAAGGTTAAGAGCCAAGGCGGTGGGCCTTCTGAAATAGTCAAAGCCACCATGTTATAAGAGCATAATAACAATAGGGCAGGTATGAGGGAACATCAAATGGAGCCAGCCACACTGTGTTCACAAGTGAAACAGAAACCAGTTTAACACACAAACTATGCAACACTAAACAATGAATTATTAAATATCACTGAAACAGTTAAAGCAAGTACAAACATATACTCATATTAGCTTTGTATGTCAGATGGTGTTAGAAGTATTCCAAACAGCTCTTGAATATTGAGCAAATTCTTGCAAATATGTGAATCATTTATAGTAGTAGGATGAAAGACTAACCCTCAGGCAAATCAGATAAGGACACAAATAGCTATTTTCCACCTAACTCAAATGGAACCAGCCAGATTAAGTGTTCAAAAGTGAAACAGAAACCAGTTTAACACACAAAATATGCAACACTGAAAACATATTAAATATCACTGAGACAGTTATAGCAAATCCAAAAAATATATTGCAAAAATAATTATACAGGATGACATAATTATTGTATCTGCAATAAGATATTCAGAGGAGGGTTTGACACAACTGTGGACTCACATATTGTTCTAAAATTGTCACCATAGTGATTGCACACACAGTTGATTGAAGTGAGAATAGAACTCCTAAGTAACTATTTACAAAGCACATTAGTTAATGCAAGCACCACAGCACAAGTCTGAATTTTAAAGTGCTAGACAACACTTTATAGCTGGTGGCATCAGCAGTGTCTGGTGAGAAGAAGATGGTAGTAGCAATGCCCCACATGCTGGTGTAAAACAGTCTCTTGGATAACGGCCAAGTGAGCAAATACCTGCCAATTGACAGTAGTGAAAACAGAACCCCTACCTAACTATTTACAGAGCACAGTACTTAACACAAGTGCCACACCACAAGTCTGTCTTTTATAGTGTCAGACAAAACCTTTATAGCTGATGATGTCAGCAATATCTGATGAGAAGAAGATGGTAGTAGCAGTGTCCCACATACTCGTGTAAAATGGTCTCTCAAATGCCAGCCAACCAAGTGAACAAATATACACACACACAAACCAATTGACCATAGTGAAAAGATACCTCTTATCTAACTATTTACAAAGCACACATCTAGTTTTTATACTGTTGGGCAACACATTATAACTGATGACAGCAGTGTCTGGTGAGAAGAGGATGGTAGTAGCAGTGTTCTACATTCTGGTGCAAAATTGTCTCTCAGATATTAACCAAGTGAACACACACACAAACACCAGTTGATTAGAGTGAGATTAGAACTCCTACCTAATTAAGGTACACTGACTAAAGAACTCATTATTTAACAAAAACGCCACACCACAAACTGGATTTTTGCCATGCTACTGAACAATTTATAGTGGATGACATAATAACTGAGAGAAAATGTTGGGAGGCCTGAATGAAATTGATGTGTAGTCATGTACAACTGTCAAAATATTTGTAGTTTATGGGATTGCATTGCTGACTGCAGGATACAGAGTTATACTCTTCTGTCTAGACAGATGCACACCAATTGACCTCAGTGAGAAACCCCTACCTAAGTACACCAACTTGGAAGCTCAGTATTTAATGCAAGTGCCATGGCACCAATCTGAGTTTTACAATGCTGCTGAACAATTTATAGTGGATGACATCTTCACTGGAAGTTTGGGAGAAGATGTTGGGAGGCCAGTATGAAATGAATGGGTAGCCATGTACAACTGTCAAGATATTAAAGTTCTACATGTTACTGAACTGATGAAAGTAGGATACAGACTGATGTTCCTCTGACTATGCACACACACTTGCACATACATAGAGACACACGCATAATGTGGTTGCTGTGCTAATCTATCACACATGTAATTATTTTGTTCCCATCTGCAAAACATAGCATGTGATGATTACAACACCACTAAAGTATGTATTTGTCTTGTCATAGTGGTCTGTATAGATGATGCCATCATCATAATATGGTGTAGGTAACATATCCTGTTATGAGTGGTGTGCAAAGTGTAGGTGTAGTGTTTCCTGTTGTGTTCTCAATGTGCAGGTATACTTTAAGAGCCAGCTTTACAAGCTATATGCAAACAGCTGTCTGGAATGCATGTAACAGAAATGAGACATTTTTCCCAGTATGTTGTGTACATTACATACTTAAATTGTCACACACAGACACACGCATTTTTGTGATCATACATGACTGTATCTATTTGTGAATAATTGCTGTTCACATTAGTACAAGTATTAGACAATCTAAATGTATTGTTTGTATAAAGATGTACATGGTATGCATGAAAGCTTTTTTGTATTTATTTAGTTGATATTTGGGGAGAAGTACTGAGATACCACAATTAAAGTGAATTGGTGCAGGTAACACATGACTACAGTGCAAATATGAATTCAGTCACTAAAAAGTGCTTTCCCTGTGGTTGTGTTTTTACATGAATTTTAATGTGATGAAGACTAACTAGACAGCAAACATAAGTAATACATGCTGATAAGCAGTTTCCATAGCACACCACCAAGCAGCTGTTTTGCACTATGGATGGTAAAGTGTTTGGACATGTGTGATACACATTTAAGGACTCCTACTTGAACTTGAGAAGTACTTATCTATACTGGCTATGGTAGACACAGCCAAGAGATACTATGGTGTTCATGAATAGTTCATATCAGAACTGTTATGTCATAAATTGTCTAACCTTAAAAAAGTGCTTTTGCCATTTGCGTGTAGTTAAACAGTGAGCAGATGTGGACCTCTGCTTCACTGATAAAGGTATGAGAGTTATATTGGTTTTCTTTCCTCTGTGCAAACACACTAAGCAGAGAGATGTGGCAGTCAGCACTTTGGATAATACTGAGTGTAAGAAACATACTGTACCTGTTGCTTAACTAACTCTATGGCAGCAGGTCTAAAAGCACTGAGGTTTTGATTTTGAAGCCAGGCGATACAGGGTTCAAGTCCAACTCTAATAAAATATGTATTCATGATGTAATTAAATAATTGCATGTGATAATTATTTGAAATGTGAGATGGAATGGCTACAGTGAAGTACTGTATATAAACAAACAATACTTAAGTGATTTATGCCAACAGTACACATATGGAATTACATATTGATACAGTCATCAAACTAAATATAGACCCCCAGATTCAGCAAGCAGCCATGCAGGAATAACTTATTCCTGTATGGCAGGGACCGTTTCTGTTCAGCACTGCAGCACGTCATGTATATGTATGAAGGCATGCTGCCGTGCTCTAAAATGGGCATGGTTCCATGTATGAGCACAGGGGGTGTGTCTGAGAGCAGGCTTTTACAATACACACACATCCTGCACTCCAGAATTGCCTTTCGGCAATTTAAAATGAGTGAGAATGCTCATAGCACCCCCAACCCATCAGGGTAAGAAATCTGGTCAAAAGCCATAAGGGACAATCATCCCTACCAAGCAAAAAGTTGATAGAATAACAGATGTAACATAAGCACATAGCACACACATCCCAAACAATCAGAGTAAGGAATGTGGACAAAGCCAAAAGGGACAATCATCCCACAAAGCAGAAAGGTGATAGAATAACATGTTCAGCATTAGCAGGGATATTCTGAAGGGTACAAATAAAAAAACACAACAAATAATGATTTTTTTTAAACATGCAATAACGTTTAAGCATAGCTGAGTGGGTGTGCCCATTGCTTAGCTATGCTTAGTCCAGCTTAAACATCACAAGAAGTTAAATAGCAAGAGACATCGAACAAAAGCAGTACTGAAATTGTGATAGTGGTTAGAGCATATGCTTTGCAAGCACCCATTCCCAGTTCAATCCCTACTATAACCAATTAGCATTTTACTTGTGAAAGCAGTACATAAACATTTTTTATAATTAGCTACTAAATAACATATATTTGTTAACCAGAGTACTGTAGTAGGTCCAGATGTGAGGTGTCAGTTTAATAAAGCTGTGAACCCCCCATATAAAAACAAGTGCCCCATATAGTATAGTCACACATGAATAAATGTAATGAAAGCACATTGGGGGATTTCAGGGACAGTAAACACATTTATAATATGTAATGAATGATGAATCAATCCCATACAGCAGATAGTCTATAAAATAAAAAACAAGCAATGCTAAGCATTGCACAGCTCTGCTTACCAGGTGTAAGCATTGTGTACATATGACTTTGAAACAATGAGTAGCCCAGCTAAGGGGATTTGCCCATTGGTAAGCAGTGCTGAACCTGCCCCTTTAAGCACTGCCAACCTTAGCTAAGCAGGTTTGCCCATGGCTTAGCTTAGCTCAGCATATTCAAAACCATCCAATCATGGCAAAGGGTGGGAAATTGGCTGTATTTAAACCCCGCAGATGGAAATACAGCTCATAACTGGTTGCAGCTTCCCACTGTAGGGAGTATGGCAGGTGTTGGTAAGGGCATGCGCTTCCGGGCACAGTGTTGGGGGCATGCAGTAGTCCAAGGTCATGGCAGGACTCCTGGTAAATAACCATGATGAGAGACTGCTGCAGGGCCAGTAACAGGGCTCCCAATATAAAGTGGAAGCCTGGGACCATCTTGCTGTGATCTCACCAGTGCCACTGGTATCCCTCAGACTGGTGAGCAGGCCCAGCATCACTATGCTGACTTGAAGCAGAGGAATAGGTTGCTTTTGGATGAGTGGGTCCAAGAAGCAAGGCAGAGGGGTGATATCCCAGCAGTAAGTATTCATATCAATAAATGTTTACCAATGTCCGGCCTGTGTATGTGATGGCTAAGTATGCCTAAATATTTCTCTATTCCCATTACAGCTGCAGCTGAGTGGGCTGTGAATCAGGAAGCCCATGCCAGTAGGCTGCAAAGGCTGTGTCACGAGGCTGGTGAGTAACAATCCTGCTTGTAGTAGTCATACCAAATAAATATAAAGTAGTTGAAAGTCACTTGGCAGTATAAAAGCTGTGTATGGGTTGTATTGAATAAACCAGACAATATGACAGTAATAGTCCCATATAGATGATATTTAAATAAAACCATAACTGCCTGGCAATAAAGTTCTAAATCCTGGACTGGTTGTGTTTACTCTGGTATTGTATGGCATTTAGTGTTGCATTCTCTGAATAGTAATGTTGTGTTAACCACTGTTACTCACAGTGTGCTACATAAAAATATATATGTCTAGGAATGTCTGTATAAGACTGTTGTAAGTACAAGGTCAGATTGTACAATCAAGAGAGACTTAGACAGAAAACACTGAAGGAACAGACAGCAGGTTCTAAATAGCTCACATTGATGAAACACAAATTGTTGTATTTTTAGCACACACAGCCATGTCTCGAATCCTGGGAGTGGTAGTAAGCTGTATGCATAATCATACCTCTCAACTGCACAGATTTTCCCAGAATGTCCAGATAATTGGCTCATAATTTTGGCCTGTTCCTCTTTCTCCCCGACAAATCACTGGGATGATCTCAGAATTATAGTCACTAAATAATGACATACATTTGAGTTTCAGACTTCAAATCCTTCAGAAAATTATATTAAAACAAATCATGTCACTCTAGAAACTCTGTAAGTTTATATGAGCAATATTCAAAATATGTCCCTACTTGTACCCCCATGTTGTCAAGCTTTGTCCAGATGTGCATTAAGAGATTGAGAGGTATGTGCATAATTTTAACTAGGAATATGGGAATATGTGTAGAAACAGGTAGTGTTAGCAAACATTCCCTACACAGGTCCTTCAGATAAGAAAACTAACTGCCTGGCAATAAAGTTTTAAATCCTAGACTGGATGTGTTTACTCTGGTATTGTATGGCCTGACATGTAGCATTCACCAAGACCTGATATCACAATAGTACTGTTGTATCAACCGCTGTTTCTCACACTGTGCTACATAAAAAAATATCAAGGAATGTCTGTATAAGACTGTTGTAATTATAAGGTGAGATTGTACAACCAAGAGAGACTTAGAAAACACTAAAGGAACAGACAGCAGTTTCTAAATCACTCACTCTGATGAAACAGAAATTGTTGCATTTTTAGCAGACACAGCCATGGTTTGAATCCTGGGAGTGGTAGTAAGCTGTATGCATACTCATACCTGTCAACTGTACAGATTTTCCCAGAATGTCCAGATAATTGGCTCATATTTTTGGCCTGTCCTCTTTTTTCTGGCAAATCACTGGGATGATCTCATGGCTGTAGTCACCAAATAATGACATACATTTGAGTGTCAGACCTGAAATCCTTCAGAAAATGTATATTAAAAAAATCATGTTACTCTAGCAACTGTCTAAAAGTTTGTAAGAGCAATATTTAAAATATGCCCTATTTGTACCCCCATTTTGTCAAGCATTGTCCAGATGTTGTGCATTAAGAGGTTGAGGGGTATGTGCATAATTTTAACTAGGAATCTGTGAATGTGTGTAGAAACAATCAGGTAGTGATAAAAAACATTCCCTTCAAAGGTCAACCAGGTAAGAGAAGTAGAATTTAGCTATAAGACAGTTGAAGCATACACTGTGTACAAACATACCACTGCCCAGACCAAGGCCATAGGGTATTGTAATAATACCTGTAGAGTAATGATTAGAGCAATGATCATTAACGTTGTGAGTACTGCAAGGATATACAACTTGTTAATTGACATCTCCCCACCACCATATCTGCAACAATAGTCTAAACACACAAATCAGTGGGTATGTTTTATACCATACCTACTGTCCTATTGTTCAATAACTATTCAAATATGTTTCTATTAATGTTCTATGTTGAAATACTATCATTAGTGGCCTGTTGCTATCAATGTAACCTGTATGCTATTGTAATGGCCACTGTGGTTCCATATATTCATGTATTCTGTTTGCTATGCAACTGTTCCAAATCTGTTGTTTTGGGTTAATGGGAATATCTATGCATGCTGTTATAACTAATCCTGGATTGTGTTGACTATTACTAATTCACATATGTTCTAAAACTGTAACACCATAGCATGTTTGGGAAGGCCGGTCCCAGCAGACCCACTTCTTCCACCTCATCTGGCTGTGACACAGGCCCAGCACATCTGGGACCCACTCCAGGACCTCCTCATCCATTGGTCCTGCACCACTTTTGGGTGGAACCACCTCAGAGGATGGGGCTTGTCCCCCCCCCTGGGAGTGGGCATGGACAGGATCTTATCACCCAAAACCAGGATGGGGTTTGGTGCGTAGCAAACTCCGAAAGGAGTTTGGAGATCTGCTACACCAGCTTGAGGGCTGCATGGTGCAATTAGAGAGTCAGCCTGCCCCTCCTGTTCAGCCCCAGGCACAGCCACTTTCGGGGCTGTGAAGGTTCAGTGGTGACTGCCTATAGGTGAGGACTTCAGTCCCACTGTTTCCATTTGGGGGCTCATGGGCTTCCAATTTCCAAACACCCCTCCCCGTCCAAGTGATTACCACCCACATGTGTCATATACTGCCCCTGTATGCTGTCTTGTCTGTCTTGTCTGTCTTCCTACCCATCCTATCTCCCCAAATATACCTACTATCCTTCCCCAAGATCACACTCTTACCTTAAAAAAGGGTAATCTGTTCCCAAAAAACATTTTGCCCCATACATAGCTGTCCATTTCAATCACATGTCCACTGTACACATGTAATCTGGTCTAATTAGCTTCACAACACATTATTGTTGTCCTCACCCCTCTCCCAGGGGTTTGAGTGTCCAAATATAGCTCCAAATTCAGTATATATGCACAGCTGTTGCTGTAGAAGAAATTGACAGCTATGGCCCTTCCCTACACCCATCCTGCAGATCCCTAGCTACTTTCTCTATCATCTTTCCCTCCGCATGCTCTCTTTTTCACCACTTTCCTATCACCCCTTTTTTCCTTTCTTTTAAAGAAATTAGCACGGTGGTAAGTGGGAGTAAGCACTTTTAAGCAGTAGTAAGTGGGATTAAGCCTGTTTGCGTGGTGCTAAGCAATGCCTACACAAATTAAGCACTTTTCGGGTAACTGTAAGCATATTTAACTGGAAATTAGCATTGCTTACCATTGTGCAAACCCTGCTTAAACGTGTCTTAATCACTCTGTAACCAGCAGGCCTTGTTCTGCCCAGCAAAAAAATAATCAGCCCTTGCAAGTCTCAAACCCAGAATCCTACACACCATAGCCACAGCAAGTTACCACTATGGCATCTGAGCTGTAGGCATGTCATATGTTTTCTCAAACATATCATGCAGCACAGTTATTCAACAGTCGGGAAATGTATTTATATGTATATGTAGATATATATATATATATATATATATATATATATATATATATATATATATATATATATATATATGTATATATGTAGACATACATGTCTATATAAATATATATATATATATATATATATATATATATATATACACATATATGTGTTTGTGTGTCTGTGTGTGTTTGTGTGTGTGTGTGTGTGTGTGTGTGTGTGTCTGTGTGTGTGTGTGTGTGTGTGTGTATGTATATATATATATATATATATATATATATATATGTATGTGTGTATATATGTATATATATATATATATATATATATATATATATATATATATATATATATATATATATACACACACACACATATATAGTGTAGTCGAACATTGGATCTACACTCTGAACCTCTCCTTGCAAAACATCTGATCAAAGGCATTGTAAATGGGGTTGAATGGGCCCAAATTAGGGACCTGTTGTAATTATTGCCATTATCCCTTCCTCTGCAGATGAACTGTTCTGCCTTACAACAAAGTTACCAGTACTTGCAAGTCTTGAACCCAGGACCCTGCACAACATAGCCACCATAAGTTACCACTAAGCCATCTGAGCTGTAAGATGTTGGGATGATTTCACCAACATATGCAAAACAGTCAGTCTTCCATAGGGAATGTACAATGTGGAAGCACTAAACATTGTAATGATACATACACACACACACACACACACACACATATATATATATATATATATATATATATATATATATATATATATATATATATATAAAGTCTTATAGATATATATAAAGAGAGTATATATAGAGGGTGCACAGAATATAAAACAGCCATTATTCCTACAGTTGCCACCTTTTTAAATGGCCAGTCTCTGATTCTTTCCTACAAATGAGAATTATTGCATGAAACATATACCCACACACAATGCAAAGGACATGGCACTACACACAATTTGCATAAATATAAATGTTTGTTTGTGTACTATTTCAGTTGTTTATTCTATTTCTTATAGCATTTAGGTGTTTGAAATACATAATAACTGATTAATGCCACTCTCGAAAACATATGACACAGTAATCTGCAAAACATAATATACTTTGCTGTCTAGGCTAAAGCCTTCAAGTAGTACAACAGTAAAAAACACACTTGCCTTGAAGATAAGAATCAAGCAACACTTAATTGCAGATGTAGTTCAACAGCCTCCATTTACAATCTTTACTCAATCCCCTAGGGGGAAAGTATCAGTTGTCACAATGTAAATGTATCCGTTACATAACAATGCTTAACTTAAAATGTCAGTATCACACCGACAAAGAGAACTCTGTGCAAAACAGTAAGCTCTATCCCACCACTGTTCCCATGGTGAAACATATAAAAATGTACAGACATATGTGGTGCTCTAAGAGGTGGATAGGTTGGGTCACAGCTGAGGAGCCTGACACACTCTGGGAAAGGACAGCTCACATATGGCAACCACTAGAGTGTCTGTCAAACAGTCATGCCTGTGCCACTGGTAGGCCAGTTAATGGGATGTTGCCCTTATCCATATGTTACCTGTGAATATGAGTTTTATACATATTTGTTTTGTAAATCTAGAATACCTATATAGGGCATGAGCATAGTAAAGCACTGTTGCAGATGTGTGTGTTAAACTGCATGTGATATATTGTATTAATAACATTCAATTGTACAGTGTTATTCTGGACAATGTTCACAGTTGTGACAGATATCTGTAGTCACTTACACATATACTTATGTTATGGCAGCTATATTGATACATTATCAAAATGACTTCCCTGTTTTGTCTCCCAGTGAGGTGGACCTATGACCAGAAGTCCTGGTATAACAGATTGAGATGTGTGATTGATCTGCAAGACTGCAAATACAGTGTGCCATAATGGCATAGAACACAAATGTGTACCAGGTATCCCCTGAGCATTTGTATGTATGCGCATGTTCAGCTGAAAGGCACAGAAGTAATAACATGGGTCACAAGCAGTACAGAAAATAAGATGTGCATGTTGCACATGTGTGTAATATCACTGTCACTGCATACAACACAATAAAATGTGTACTGCTACTGATTGTTGCATTGCCATGACACTGGTATGGGTACTACAGTAGGCATGCTTATCACATAGTAATCAGAGAAATGTATAACTGTGTTATGACCCACTGTCCATTCCTACCACTAACAGCTATATCAACACCCATATACACTGGATATCAAAGTGTACACACCCTTGTTGAAATGCCAGGTCTGTGTGCTGTATGCCAAAGAGACCACAGAAAGTTATGTCAAAATGTTTCTCACAATGAATGTGACCTATAACTTGTACAATTCTATTGAAAAAGAAACAAAGCTGTTTCATGGAAGGTGAGCAACCATTGCCAAGTGAAGATGTGATATGATGTTAAAGGAGTACAAACCCAGCCAAATGGCTGCTGTAATCATCTCAGCAGGTGTTTACACAACATATCAGTTTAAGGGTGTGCACACACATTCAGCTGGCTTACTGTACTGAGAATTAATTCCCATATGTTTCCACTGGACAGGTTGTTATGTTCCCTATTGAACTGAGCAAGATATAGGACACATCACAGGTGGGGATTCTGTTGACATGTGCTTTTGTGGGGTCATGTTCCAATTGCACAAGTACCATGCATTGTAACAGGGATGTGTACACTTCATATTCACTGTAGCTATATGGAATTAGCAGTACCTTACCTGTACAACCATCCTCCACCAAGGATAGGTTAATCCCCCTTGGTAGACAGCATGACAGCACCAAGACACAAAGCACATAATAGGTTGCTATAGTGGCTATACAGGGACACATAGGTGCAGACCACAACTTGAAAGCAAGTGCACCTCTATCTGAGCAAGCATGCAGGTTAACAGGTGATCCAAAAACACACAGAAACAATGCTATAAAACACTCAAGGAAAGCAGGAAGCCAAGCTAGATCCACAAATCTGTTTATTTAGCTCTTTCATCCACAAGTAACACTGGACTTCATCAGAACAATGTCTTCACTAATTCCATGCATTTTACATAGTAAAATACAATTAAAAGCCCCTCCTCTTCCCAACAAGCTTCAAAAATTACACAAGCACAAGCAAATTCCATTTCAGTTAAAGAAACTGCCATACCTAAATACTTTATGTTTTAAACAACCACGTCAGACAATCATGCAAAACATTATATGTAAAAGTGCAAATAATATGACATAAAAACAACTATCTATGAACATCATGCATTTAAACATTTAACTTAAAAAACATTCATTATTTAAAAAAATGCTGCTTTTAATTTCAGGAAGCTACTTAATGACAGAGCTTCATTAAGACCTGGACTAGCTGTGGTATTTTTAATTGCCATTTAAGCTCCATAAATTCAAGGAACTCATCACAAGGACGCCCTGTTTCACCAAGATCTACTTGGTCTATGGCAGCAAATCTAAACTCATGTTGTGGATTATCTTTTATGTGCTTAAAGAGTGCATTCCTTCCATCCCCTTCTCTAATATCATACACATGTTGGTAAATTATCTTTCTCAAGCTTAACTTAGTTTTACTAACATAGAATGCACAACATCCCTAACACAATTACATCTTGGTGAAAGAGGGGGTCCTTGTGATGAGTTTCTTGAATTAATGGAGCTTAAATGGCAGTTAAAACTTAATGCCACAGCTAGTCCAGGTCTTAATGAAGCTCTGTCATTAAGTAGCTTCCTGAAATTAAAAGCAGCATATTTTTTTAAAATGAGTGCTTTTAAGTTAAATGTTTAAATGCATGGTGTTCATATATAGTTGTTTTTATGTCATATTATTTGTACTTTTATATGTAATGTTTTGGATGATTGTCTGACATTTGGTTGTTTGTTTAAAAACATAAGGTATTTAGGTAGGGCAGCTTATTTAATTGAAACGGAATGTGCTTATGCTTGTGTAATTTTTGGATCTTGTTGAGGAGGGGAGGGGCTTTTAATTGTATTTTACTATATAAAATTCATGGAATGAGTGAGGATGTTAGTCTGATAAAGTTCAGTGCTATTTGTGGATGAAAGCACTAAATAAACAGATTTGTGGATCTAGATTGGCTTCCTGCTTTCCTTGTATTTTTTTACAGGTTCACAGGTGACTTCCTGTAAGGATATGATTAGAAATCAGACATATCCAAACCACCAAGGTCAGTTGTAACCATGTCTACATATATGTACGCAGTCTCAGAGCCAGTAACACATGTCAGCCTGTACTGGTAAAGCACACCTCAAAAACACATGCCATGGATACAGGCAACTTGCATCAGACAGGATAGGTGGGAACAGTGGCACCCTGTTCACAACATTAGTACAGGGGGATATGCACATCACCCACTCTCCTGCCCTCATCAGTTGTGAGCATGGACATAATGCCTACTGATGGCACCAACAGCAAGTCTCCATGGGCCATGAGAACATCACAGTTTGCCTCCTATATGAACACAGGCATGTGATCACAGTTCCATCACACACTACAGTCAAACACACACATGCCACCATCCAAACACCATCCACATGGAAGATGGCCACTGTCATCCCGCTACACAGAAATGAATGACGAATAGTGGATTATGCCATTAAGTGCCCAGCATTGGGGGAACTGGACAGGGCAGAGCCAGGAGTGTAATGCAAGATGTCAAAGCCATGATAGCTTACAGTGTTATGGTATAGTCAGGATTATTTACAACTAATATACACTGTTGATGTGCATGTGGACAACTGTATGAGGTCCTGTGACCTTTTTTCCTGTTTATGTCTTCCAGGTACAATGTCCCTGGAAGGTCTGCCCGCATTCACAAATTTGGAAAACGATGCAATCATCCAGTATGTCATCATGCATCATGCCATCCTCTTCAGACACAGGGCCCAGGATCTGCAGGAGAGGACTGCCCTGTGGAACAAGCTCGTCCACAGGGTAAATGATGTCAGGCTGCACAACCATAATTATGATCAGGTGTGGCATCGATGCACCGATCTGATCTGCCATGCCCGTCAGCGTGCTGCTGCAGTTAGGAGGCACCAGCTAGCCACAGGTGGGGGTCATGCCATCCAGCCCTCACTGACACATGCTGAGGGACTCCTCACCAGCCTTGGTGCACCCACCCACCAGCCAAGCCAGCAGGCTGAAGACATCATTGTGGAGATGGGTGCCACCCACACAATGGACGAGGAGCATGTAGGTAAGGCCCCAGAGAACATTACTAGTTCACTGTTGCTTATCCTTTTCATCTGTAAAGTATCTACATGCATATGTCAGATAAGATAGTCTGCCGCTGCAGTGTAGTAGTGAACAGATGTGCATAATCTCTAGTATTGTGGGTTTGTAATGTCAATCTGCTGAAATGCTGCTCCCACCCTGTACCAATGCCACAGGTGTAGCTACAGACATTACTTTTGTCTCACAACTATTTAGGTCCCTCTGGTTAACAACCGGGGCAGCAGCCTGTAGCTGGTGAGTATGGAGTTGTTTGTTCAGGTTTGCCAATACACCGGCCATGTTATGGGCATGCTATTTGCCATGCGCACATTTAACACACCTATCCATAATACCTGCTGTATATGTTCACTTATTGTTGGTGTTAACTGCACTGCATCACAGTGGTCACCATGGTGGCATATCTGAAGGGTTTGTAATAGTTATGCAGTATACCTAACAACATGCCAGTGCAAGATGTGTGGACAGAGATGAACATAATGGTGGGACAAATGACCTACAGTAGGGACATGTCTGAAACATTACCCTTGTACAGTGGCTACAACAGTGTATACACCACTATTACAATGGCAACTGTTCCTGATATAAACAATGGCAAATCACAATACCACATTCCCCACCTTTTACAACCTGTAATGTGATCCTAACATGAGCAATGAATTTACAATATGGAATCCTATGTTAGGACAACAAATATGGGCAATACATACCTTAACAGACACTGGAAGCATATGTGTGCACACACTCCAAATAAGATATTGTGGAAGCAGCTTGTGATGTACTGACAGCATTCACTTTTCTTGAGTACACACCTTCCATCAAGTACAGGGCCTCAATGTCACACCAAGTAATGGTCTGCTGTCCAAGAAGTATTTCCATGACATTTGCCCACTCACCTACAGCAGAGGCAGCCGTGGTTTGCACACATCTTACAAACCATGAAATGGATCCCATGTCCAAAAGGTAGCACTCAGGAGTGGGAAAAGTAGCCTTACCTCACCATTGTATATACCATGACAAACAGTGCAGTCATGTGTGTGTGTAGGAAGTATGGTACAACACTGATGTAGAAAATAAGCAGATGCCCATCAAAAACAGATGAAAAAAACATGTTGCAAACTGGTCATGGAGGCTGCCCAGAAACATGCAGTAACACTGAAGGACTTGCAGAAATATCTAGCAAGTACTGCCTGTGTATTACCTGTGTCAACAATTGCCTAGATTCTGCGTAAGTGTGGCCTATGGGCTAGGGTAATCAGACAGAAGAGTTGTCCCACATGATACATCATCCAGGGCTCTCTACGGGTAGCTTAAGCATAACATCAAGTCTTCCAAAGGCATGTGTTGCAATGTGTAATAGTGTCATGAGACCAAGGCTCAAACCTGCAGACAGTATTCATAAAGATACGTTTGGTGCACAAGCAACAACTCACCCCACCTTAGGGCCACCATCCCCAATATTTAGTTTGCTGGTGCCAGTGTCTACTTTTAGGTTTGCTGTTCATTTGCTGGAACTGGGCTGGTACACATGGTGTTTGGAATTTGGAACACTGAAAAATAACATTCATGTGAGGCCCATAGTTGTCAACCATCTGCAATAAGGATGAGGATGGGGAGGGGTGTCGGCTTGAAACACAACAGTGAACTGAAGCATACATTTAAAGCTTGCTAAGAATGGCTGTATCTAAACACAGTAAAGGTTATGAATTGTGCCAGACATAACCCTGACTCTACAGCAATAGTGAAGCCACTGTGTGACCTCCAAGGATTGTGCACATGAACTGACTTTGCAATCTGGCAGAGTTGGGAGACATATGTAGGGCAGAGTGACCAAATAATGGTAAGTGAAGATGGGCCATGCTAGTATATCCCTTCCAGGAATAGTGACTGCTGTAGTTCATTTGACAGGTGCTTCAACAAACCATTGTTGTTAAGGGTGTCCACACTTATGCAAACCACATACTGCATGCATCTCATTCAGCATCTGCACAGCTAACACCTTTGTTTGATACTACATTGGATTGGATAGGTCATATGTCACATATCAGGTGTGTGTAATGCTAAGAAGAAACTGTTGCAAAAGAGAGTAAAATCCCATGAGTGGAGGAGCTCCATGGTCAGCCTCAGTAAGAAGCTGTGATCCCTGATAAAATCCTCCAAAGCTAGTTACGAAAACAAAATTGCCACTGATTCTAAAGACAACCACAAAGCATTCTATAGCTATGTCAAGAATCTCAATGGCAACACTCAGATCTGCTCTGGGTTACAGCACAATGGCACTAAATATACAGACCCAACTGATATTGCCAACATCCTGGCAGATAGGTTCAGTGCTAACTTTATTCCCCTCTCACCCCCTAAAGAGCCCATCTCTATACCCGAAGAATGCAAAGTTCCTGTAATCACGGCTGCACAGGTAAAAACCACTCTCTCCAAAGCCAAGAACACAGCATCCATGGGACCAGACAACATCCCAGGCTGTGTTCTACATGAACTACAGAATGAACTGGCACCCCACCAAAGTATCATGTTCAGTCATAGCCTCACCTCAGGCTTTGTGCCTGCTGAATGGTGCACAGCGACAGTTATCCCACTCCACAAGGGGGAGCCACCACGGACCCCAGGAACTACCACCCCATTATCCTGATGAGCCTGGTCTGCAAGGCCATGGAATGTATCATCATGGAACTTATAAACAAAGACATTGGTAATCTCCAAACACTGGACCCTACCCAGTTCAGGTTTGTAAAAGGCAGATCATGTCTCCTAAACCTGATAGACTTCTTTCAAGCAGTCACCAAAGCCGTAGACAAGGGTAAGGTGGTTCACACAGCCTGTCTAGATCTTGCCAAGGCTTTTGACACCATCCCCTACTCTGGAATTATAGATAAACTCACCAAACTAGGTATAAATCCCTATGTCACAAGATGGGTTGCCAACTGGCTCACTGACAGAACCCACGCTGTGAAAGTAGCAGACTCCAAATCTAACTTCAGACCAGTGACAAGTGGAGTACCACAGGGTTCAGTCATGGGTCCTCTCCTGTTTGGTATCTACTTCTCTGAAGTACAGGCTAATACGGAAGGTCTTTGGCTAACGAAGTTCACAGATGACTGCAAACTAGGAGCCATAATCAAAACTCCTAACGATGTGGACATCCTACAAAAGGGCCTCACTGAGACAGATGCCTGGTGTCAAAGCCATGGCCTCAAGCTCAATGCCAAAAAGTGCATTGTCATCCCCTCTGGTAAAAACTCTGTACCCATGAAATACAACATAGGCGGTAGTATACTTAACACCGAAAGTGTGATAAGAGACCTTGGGACAAAGGTGGGCAGTAGTCTCTCCTTTGATAATCACATCACCACAGTAGTCAGGAAATCCTTCTATGTGGCACACCTCATCACAAAAGGTTTCTCATCCAGAAAAAAAGAGGTCATTGTTCCCCTCTACTCATCACTCATTAGACCCATTATAGAGTACAATGCCCCTTTTGGTATGTACCTCACAAGACGTCTACAACAACTGGAAAGGCCACAGAAATACCTCACAAAAAGGATTACTGGCCTCAAACAAATGCCCTACGCAGACCATCTAAAAAAATTCCAGCTTTACTCCATCACATATCGCCTACTCAGAGGTGATCTCTGCCTAACATACAAAGCTATGTCAAACCCAGAGCTGTTGGACATGCTCCACTTAAAGAAATCCCAATCCCTCCAAGCTACACACTCTAGGGACCTAAACCTTGTCATCACAATAAACAGAACATGCCGGAGGGATAGATTTCTGTCCCAGAGACTTCCCATACTCTGGAATAAACTACCTATCTATATCAAACAAAGCTCCTCATTAGCACTCTTCAAGAAAAATCTTGAAGATTGGATGGGAAATAGGAAATTCACCCTGGGGATCACCTCTGTGGCTCTGCTTGACAGTGGCACAGGAAAATAATTTTCTTGGGTGGCAAAAGCCAGGGTACCTTTTTGGCTGGGCTTGTATAGGCCCCAGGGCCGATAGCCTAGTACCTACCTATGAACCTATAAAAATGCAGTATTGTGGCCCCTTTGCATATCATAGAAGAGACTGGCATGTCAGCAAGGGTGTGTACTCTCCTCATATCCACATTAAGCCTTGAAGGTTGTCAGTGTAACTGGATTTTTGTGCACATACATGCACTGCTGATGATGAGATTTGCAACTCAAAGGACAGGCATTAATTACTGACATAGTCCTCATATCATCCCAGGTATGTGACAGGCAAACACATAGGGGCTGTGAGCAACAGAGCAAACATAACTGCCACACATATACACATTCAGCAATGGTGTGTACACTTGTGAGGTATGGTGCACAGTACATGTCAGTGTGCTGTACAGGTGCACATTAATACTGTGTACATGGCTTCAGTGTGTTCCACGGGAAGGGGCATCACCTACTAACACAATTCATGTATCACAGAAATATATAATATTGATAACAAGGACTGAATATGGCTGCAGCGCATGCTGTTGAGTACCATATGTCATGCATGTTGACTGTTGGGTAATGAGAGGTCTGTGTAATATCTTTGTGCCACCACACCTGTAAGTGGTTATGTGTGTATGGTTGTGTGTGTGTGTGTGTGTGTGTGTGTGTGTGTGTGTGTGTGTGTGTGTGTGTGTGTGTGTGTGTGTGTGTGTGTGTGCAGAGGTAAACCATAATGTACAGGTCTTAATTTACATTTCTTGTCTGCCCCTCACAGGTGGCGAGGTGGGTCAGGGTCCCTCCTGCAGGCAAATTGATATCAGTAACCATACAGACTCTGACAATGATGATAGGCATAGTAAGGCACAGACAGGCTTGGCAGGGACTGAATCTGTGCCATTGGTTGACATCCCACTTTTATCCACCCCATCCCTGCACACAGTCACAATGCCCATACATACCCCATCACCAGTGGCCATATATGAGGGACAGTTTGTGGGTTGTGGCATGGGACAGGAAAGTGTGGTGACTATGGTAAGTGTGTCTGTACACAGCAGCCACAGCTGGATGACCAGTGAAGTATCACACAGGCAGAGGTGCAGGGGTGCTAAGAGGAGGGCTGCTGGCCATCATGCCCCTGGCAGAAGTGCCACAGCAGGTGTCACCAGACACATGTTTTGGGCCATCATGGAGGCACAAGCATGCATGGAATGTTTCACCAGAGATAGTCTGAGGCTCCAGAGGGCTACTCTTCCTGCTGTACGTGACATCCATGATTTTGCAGGTTCCCACCATTATATTGCAGAGATCATGGTTAGATGGTTGGGTGAGATGGTGGGAATCCTCTATCATGTGGTGTCTGTAGTAGAGCATGTGGTGGGAGTAGGGCATCGGTCATGTGTACGTAGGTCAGCAACACCAACAGGTGGAGGTCTCCGGGTAAGCGCAACAACTCACAACTGCTCCTGTAGTGGCAGTACCAGCACCAGCACTGCAGGAGGGGTGCTGTCCACACCACAACATAGCAGCCCATATGCACATGGTCCTGGCCGGTCCCAAGAATGATGCAGATCCAGCAGACAAGTGTCATCAGGGGAGAGTACCAAATTTGCCTGGTAGTGCCCATGGAACCCCTGGCGGGCACAGTTCCAGTGTCCGTGGCCAGACATGGTGAACTGTACACCCTGCCATGTATGGTCTGCAGCTGTCCAACAAACTCCTGTATAGGGCAGCCACATGGCAGAAATGTTTGCATACATACATACATACATATACACATCACCAACACAGCTAGGGCATGTCCATACCTACACACACCACATCTGCACAGCCCATATAATAAAGAAACCCTAACCCACACACATGATGTCAACCAAATGGCTCAGCCCAGGCCTCTGGCAAACCCACAACACACCCTGTCCATATGATGATACCTGTGCCACATCCCTATCATCCATACCATCGATGCAGGGGCATGCTAATATGGTTCTGATGCAAAGTGTGACTGTATTAAGGTTTAGCAATGTAATGCTGTTTAACATGTTTTTAGCTGGAATTATTGATGCTTACACATCAGGTTGTGTAGCTGTCCAGCTATGATGCATTATAGTTGTTATTAACACTGACTGATTGTGGTCTCCATAATATATTCTGTTTGTGTTCTAGGTGTCTGTGTGTCAGCAGGATGTTGGTCTGCTGTCCTTCCCTACAAGGGGTATGGCACAGCTAAACACAAATAACAGGTCTGTCTAACAGTTATTGCATGTGTCACATGGCTGATAGTTCTGAGGGATGTATACAGGTAAGTGCATGGTGGCTGATGTAAGCAGCTCTTCTACAGTGGACAATGGTAAGTGTACCGGGTGGCACACACCAAATGTTTGTGAATAACACACACAGAGGCTCTGGTGTTAATGCAATACACAGACTATACTGTTCACATGGATGCACTTCATTTTGCAATGAAACCATTTTGGCCTATGTAATTCCACCAAGAAAAAGTTGCTAAAGCATCACATCAGTAAATAATCAGTCCGCCAGTTTAATGTCATTGACAATGGTACTGGCAGGATATATGTCCTCTTCCCCAATGTAGTGCAATCCTGGAGTTGGTAAACATAGGTGTGCTGTTGTGAGTGGCACAGCCCCCCATTTTGGAGGGTGTGGGGTGGCATAGAAACACACATAGTATGATTAACAACTACTTTATTTTTATTTTATTTATTTTTATTTTTATTTTACATTTGTTGACCGGGCTAGTCCAACTGGATATATATCCATTTTCAGTAGAGGCCTGGGGAGAAAAGCTCCAAAGACAGATACATTATAACAAAATGTATAAGGTTACAAATACAAAACAGTGTTTGTAAGGTTACAATCAAGTTAACATAGCAGTAGATACAAACATTTTACAGTTTATTACAAGACAAATATTTACAATAATATGGGACAAGATATTCTCATAAGGTAGATTAATGTTAAGGTTTACAATTTCCTGAGAATGGTTACATAAGAGTATTGATAACATGTTGATCAAGATATCCATGTGAGGTAGAACATCAGTAAAGCGGGTTCGCTATTCTTCTAAAGTTTGCAGAAAGAGCATTAAATTATAATTAGAGAGGAGTTAGGAGAAACTTAGTCGCTAAGGTAGTAGGTTAGTCAGGGTTAGTGCAAGGGCATAGCCAGTGTGTTCTAAGGTATATTTTGAGTTTTTGTTTGAAGTGGGGTAGGAAAAGAAGTGATATAAGATCACTAGGTAGAAGATTCCAGTATTTCCCAGTTGTGTTAGCGTAAAGAGAGTTTTCTGCCGTGTTGTTAGACTTACTAATACTAAGTAGAGGTTTGTTAGCAGAGAGTAAGGAATTAAGATTTTTATACGGAGTAATGAGGTTTGAGAGTATAGGAGTGTTGTTGGGCTGGTTGAGGATCTTATGAACAATGGTTAGTTGGTTAAAATAAAGCTGATTTTGCAGTTTAAGCCATCCTAGTTGTTTTAGATTCTGGCAGTGATGAGTTCTAAAGCGATTACCAGTAGCAAATCTGGCAATGTTGTAAGATGAAGTGAGTTTAAGAAGATTCTTCTTGGATAGGTTGGTGTAAATTGGTGAGGCATAGAGGAGTGTTGAGATTAGATGAGAGTGGGAAATAGTAGTTCCGGCTGTTGGAGTGAGAAAATATTTGATCCTGTATAGGGAGCCCATTTGTCTGTTGATGGTTTTTATAGTGTTATTAATATGGTTATCAAAGCTGAGGTGACTGTCTATAGTTATTCCTAGGAGTTTGGTGGTAGTATCAGGGGATATGAGGGTGCCATTGTTAGAAATGACAGAGAAATCTAAAGGCATGGATTTACGGGTGGGTGTAAAGAGAAGGAACTTTGTTTTTTTGGGATTCAAGAGGAGGCAATGTTTTGTGAACCAAGTCTCAACTATGTTAAATATTTTCTGAGTTAGGGATTGTAGTTCAGATGAAGATTCAGCTGCAAAGATTAAAGTTGAATCATCTGCATATTGTATGCATGTTGCCTGATGAATAGCTAGGTAGAGTTCATTGATAAATATTGAGAATAAGAGAGGGCCTAGGATGGAGCCCTGAGGGACCCTGAGTTAGACTGGAAGGTGGGATGATAGTTTATTCTCCCAGAGCACAGCCTGTTGCCTATTGCTGAGGTAAGAAGTAAACCATTGTACAGCCAAAGTATCGAGAGAGTGATTTCAGAATATTTATAAGTAGAGAGTGGTTTACCATATCAAATGCTTTTGAGAGATCAATAAATAGAGAGGAAGAGAGAATATTGTTATTACGGTTTTTGTTTATGGTATCAGTAAAAGATAAGAGGGCAGTAGTAGTACTGTGGAATGGCCTAAAGCCATGTTGGCTTTCAGCAAGTATGTTGTGTTGAATTAAATGGTTTAGAAGCTGATGGTGAATACATTTTTTCATTATTTTTGCTAAGGGGGATAGTAGGGCTATGGGTCGATAATTAGAGTATTCATTTGAGTTGCCACCTTTGTGTAGGGGGATAATATGTGAGATTTTCCAGATGTTAGGGATGCTTCCCTCATTAGTAGTTCTATTAATCAGGATGGATATCGGGTACTTAACCTGTTAACATAAACTGTACAGTATAACGGCACAGTAAGCAGGGGGATGCGCACAACAATAACCCCAATGTGGGTGGCTGTGCCCACAACAACCACACCCATGTATATATACCAACTCCAGTATCGCTGTACAGCTGTATATTGCGGAAGAAAGCATTTACACATCTACTACTAGTTCTGATTGAATGTATTTCCACAAGATGATTGCTTTGAAATGTTACCTTTTGCCAGTTAGTTCTCAGACAAATGGTCTCCTGGGACATATATTTTCTGCAAACTGAAGTAGATCCTATCACATACACACACACTTGGCAACACTGAGAGTAGAATCAAAACCTATGTACTTATTGCTACTAATGTGTTTGGCCTTAATTGCACACACCACAAAACATTTAGAGTGAGGTGTTTCCCTGAGTTTCCGGTTACGTGAATAACATCACCAGGCCTTGTACAGTATGGTAATGGGGGATGTACTGGGTGTTAATGAACAATACATAGTATGACATACTGTCATATACACATTGACAAACACATGTAGTCATAGACACATTTGACAGACCTGGCTTTAGCAGTGCTAACTACCTTGTCAGTGAGTCTATTCTGTTGCAGAGTTTTTGCACACAGCATATGCATCATTGGGCTGGATAGTGTAATCAGTTACCTGTATGGTTGATGGTGACAGCGGTCCTCATACAGTGGACCTTGGGACATGTACTGGGGGTACCATGGACAGTATACCTAGCACCCACACCCCACATTGGATATTGTACTCACTGAAACCCATTATAATGCTCTGACATACCTACAATCACACACTGACCAGGACTGCAATACAAACCCTTGTCTATCTAATCAGTGCTCCTACAGGGATATGCATATATTGCACATGCCACAGGGATAGTAGGGTAAGGGTTTGTCATGGCTCTCCTAACGTCAACAACATCACTATCCTTTATAATGTATGGCAAGGTTTATTGTATTTGGAGAATGTGGCCTGAGAATGCTGTCTCCTACAAATAAGAACACTCACACACAATTGCACACATGTACACACAATTGCCAGGACTCAGAGGATAACTCACACCTATCTACCCATTTGTAGAACAGTGTTATGCTGGTACTGAGAGCTCCATATAGCCCATAGGGTGAAGAGTGTAACAAGGTACATTTGATGTCAATTACAGCAGCAGCCATTTCTAAGTATAGCAATTGGGGTGTATTGGGTGAGAAGGCCCTCAGAGTATTTTCAACTAAAAGTTTATAAACACAGCGACACTGTTATTCTCAGTAATGCAAACTGACAAATTTGTCAGAACTGAGGTCCATAGGTGCAGGTGTTCCTAGGTGTGTATCAGGCCTAATGTCCATGGAGAGATGAGAAGAGTAGGGCATGTGGGTACACTGGTATCATGCCACCTGGCATTTGTCAGCAGGTCATCTATCAACTGATGCCACTTGAGAGATCCACAGGGTGACAGTCAAATTCAACATCCAATCATCTTGTTTTCTCTTGCAGAGGGCCAGTGAGGTGCTCCAATTAACACGTATGCAACACATATTACATAACATGGCCAGTGTCTGGGTTAGAGACCTGTACCCAAGCATGTTCTGTTTACTATGGTAGTAGTTGAGGTATCCATGGCATGTGGTGCATACAGGGTGGGGTTTCCTAGCTGTGTCATTCATAACACAGCTGGGCAGACATGTCACTGTCAGTCAATCAGAGATTGCCTGTAAGCAGCCAAGATGGATACCTGACATCTGCACATCTGTACAGAGGACAGACAGAAATTAGCTAGCTAACAGGTTATGCATTAGGATGAATGTTTTGACAGATAGACATATGACAATGATAGGTATGCCATTACTACATGACAGCAGCCCTCAATGACATAACCTAAACACGTAGTAGTCTACAGTTAATATCCACATATCAGATCAATACCCAATAGGAGATACTTAATAATATACAGCTCACACACCAAGAACACGATAGTCAGTACTTAGAGTCCAGCTTCGCATGCAGGGGTGTATGGTTCCAGTACTACAATCTACACTTATTTGCAAAAGCACTGTTAAAAGTAGTAACATAATGGTACAATACATGCAAGTGTGACTGCATATAACCTGGGATACTACCCATGTATGAAACACATACAAAGAGAAAAGATTGTGGTACTAGCCATGTATACTCAAGTGTTCCATACAGTATACTCACACCCATTGCTATTGTAATGACAGCACATAGAAGCATGTTATGTACATGTGATTAAATACACTTATTAAAGATGCCATTACCCAGCAATTTTATCAGACTGGAATGTGATCACTGGTTACCAGGGCTGAGCTATGCTCAGCAGGTGTAAGCATTGCTTAAATGTAAATGCTAAGCAGATTTGTGCAGTGGTAAGAGAAGCCTACACAGTGTAAGCGCCTTTTCATTTAACCATATGTTAGCACTGCTTAGCTTCATGCAAACCCACGCAAACCCATATAAAGCTGCTCAAAACTGCCTTAACCACTCTGTATCCAACAGTCCTTGTTCTGCCTAGCAACAAAATAAACAGACTTTGCTGGTCTTGAACCCAGGATCCTGTACACTATAGTCACAGCACTTAACCACTAAGCCATATGAGCTGTACAAATGTCTGTTGCTTGTTCAAATATATCATTCAGTACACATACTGAATCGTACTGAATGACTGCTTCAATTACTTCAATTGTTTGCTACTTGTTAGTGAAAATAGTATTGAATCAGTCATGTTTTCTATCTAAATATACACATATCAGACAAATATGGTGTGCTACATCTGAGAAGGTATATACAGCACTCATGTTTGCACATAACAAGGATATGGATATATATATATATATATATATATATATATATATATATATATATATATATATATATATATATATATATATGGGTCGACTTCAGAGGATCGACAGACCATTTGATAGAAATTCATTTGTTCGACAACTCATTTGGTTGACAACCATTCTTCAAGGCACGTAACATGAATTTGCCCCCTCCCCAATGTTGTGCGACCCTGGAGTTGTTATATATAGTTAAGGGGGGTGTGGGGGGTGAAGCATGAAAATACAAGAAAAACTACACATTTTAAATGCCCATAACATATATAAAACATATGCCCATAACATATAGTGGAGTCATACCTCAGCACCATAACTCACAACCTCTTAGTGCAAGGGAACATAATGTAAGTATTGCAGTTATCAATGTATAATGTTGCTACAGTAACAGGGGTTGTGTCAACAGACATGGATAGGAAGGCTCTTCTGATACTGACATGTACGTCATCAGTTACTAACAGACATCATAAAATCATCATAGTGAAGTATCATACAAATCACAGTAATGATCCTATGGAATACAGCAGAAATATGACCAATAAATGTGGACAGTCTGATACAATCTGCTCAGCCCAGAGGTATACACAGAACTCCTTAGTGCAAGACGTGTGGACCAAGCCTGACAAAGAGGATGTTTACAGCCATGAAAATGGGAATATAACACAGATACTTGAGTAGATAAGCTCACACAGTTGATGCATTCACACCCTCCTGTCTGTCCTAACATACATTAAGTGGAGGAGCAGAGGTCCCAAGCTCACATGCTTCCCACTAACTAGTGACATACATCTTCACAGCATCCCACTGCTTTTTAGAAATACACAACTCATATGGTAGCCAGGGAACATTACATCTGACTAATATCTGGACATAACATCACACTAGGTAAATATACTGAGCTGATGGGCATGTCACCAAGCACTGTGTAAACTATAGGCAGGCTGCCACAAAAATGACCCAAGTTTCCTATGAGGGAAAACACATGTAATTGCAAATATAGCAGGCGCTAAAGGCACGTAACAGCAAGGAGTAACAGACACCAGTGTGAAAGTGCATACCCACAACCAATCTCAACAAAGTCACAGTCACATTATGCTAAGCCTAATTAATAGTACAGTATATGGACTGTGTGAACAAAACCATCCTCATATTTGCCACTCACACACTAACCCTACATACACTGGCCCAATTCACAGTGTAGTCTGATGCCTGACTGTGTTATGGGACATGTCTCAGTGGCCCTACAAACATATATGCTGATAGGATACTAGACACTGGAGCAGCATACAACGCCAGATAGAACAGGACCAAGAACACTGACATCTACAACAGTCTGTACACAGGCCAAGTAACATATTCACAATACACCGCTACACAATACTGACACTCTGTCAACAATTACCATAAGTACACAGACCTCACTACTGTACAAACTACAATGGAATGCCCAGGTTTTTTCCTCAAATATTGGGCCTACTATACATAACATGTCTGGCAGTCGGATATATCACTGGCTTGTTATCAGGAATGATGTCAGTAAATAATGATATAGTGTACAAATGCACTTCTTACTGCATGACATATGAACAAAGGGTGACAGACTTGGGGGACAGAGACACAAACACAGGGATAATATTGACATATTGCTGTGATAAACTGAGAGAATTGCTGGTGTAACAGGGTTTGTTGTGACATATTTCTTCTGAGGGATATGAAGCCAGTAACACACATGGATTTCACCATTTACTGACTGCAATCATCAGAGTATGCCACTGGATTTCTAAAGACAGGAAATGTGTGAGTAACACACCACATCTAAGACTCCAAACTCTGGCCAGTCTGCAGATAGCCCTACAAGTGAGAGTTTCCTCAACCACATAACACTGTCATGCTAGACTTTAAATCATGCAGAACAGCCATATCCACACACACCATGTTAAACTAACATTACTGCAAATGTAGAACAGCAATACTTACATTGTATCCCCATGTCTGGAACTTCCCTCTCCTGTTTTTTCGCCTGTCTCCACAGTGTATGTTGTAAGAGGTATTTCCAACTACCCTCTGTGATGCTGATTGTCAGACACCCACATGAAGTCCTGCTCACAGTGAAGGAAAAGGGTCAACACCCACATAAAGTGCTTAGTTATAGGAATGTGTTTCCATGCAATTGGCTATAGGAATGATACCACAGCTTTTCCACATGCAATTATCAAGTGGGGGACTCAAATTCATGCACAGGCCATCAACTGATCATGAGCATTACCTACAAAAGTCAAGCTGCTGCCTATGTAAAACAGATGTATTTTTCCACATCTACCAGAGAGGAGGAGAGTGAGAGAGACAGAGAGAAAGTAAGAAAGGAAGGGAGAAAGAGCCAAGTTTGTTTGTGTATGATTCATGGGTGGAAAGTGGTATCTGGGCATTATAATGGTTGCCTATATTGTTTACTTATCCATACTGTCACATAGTAATTGCACATGGCAGTACACATTTATGGCTATAGATTGTCTACAACAACCTCTACAGTGTTTGAAAACTGTTGGCCTTGTAATGTGGACATTGGAACATATAGTTTCTTAACATAATAATGTAGCAAAACCCACACTGCAATGGATGATGTCATTACACAATCACCCCAATACCCACACAGGATACGGATGATATACACCCACACAAACACTTACCAGTATTAAGCTTAAAACCCCTACCTGGCTATGTATTGCTATTACGGTGTTACGCAGTTTTTGCCCGTGTCACAGAGCTTGCATGTTGGAGAGCTGTCCAAAGGTATCTTTGAAGATGAGTGACATCAGCAGCAGTAAGGAGGGGTAAGGAGAGTGTAGTAAGTGTAAATGTCTGCAAAATCAAGTGTCAACAAAGACACACACACACACACACACACACACACACACACACACACACACACACCAACACATACATTATTACAGTCAGCAGGACCAGGATTAGAACTCCTATCTAAATAGCTTGTTGCACTACAGTATTACGCAGTTATCACAAATGCCACAGAGCTTATAGGGCTGAAACATAGCCAAAGGGTTATTTCAAGGTGACTGACATCAGCAGGCATGCTAAAGTAGGGCAATGGGAGGTGTAGTGAGTGTGAATAGCCTCAAAATAATTCATCTACACACACACACACACACACACACACACACACACACACACACACACACACACACACACACACACACACACACACACACACACACACACACACACACACACACACACACACACACACACACACATACACACACACACACACACACTTGCCAGTACTGAGATCCATAGGTTTATTGCTTCACAGGTGTGTAGTACGTGAATGAGCCTGAAGGCTCTACAAGGCTAGGCCAAGGGAATACCTTGGCATCAGACCACATGACAATAGTCCCCAGTGTGACTCAGGGGGGTAGTCCAAGGAGTGGTCCCCAGTGGTGGGTACTTTATTCACCATCCACTCATCTGGGTTACTGTTGTGGGTGGCCAGTGATGCTCACTGCTTCCCATGTATGTGATCTATATTCCCTAACATGGACAGTGTCTGGGTTGTGCACATCCCACATGCATGTTCTTTGACGTGTGGATGTGTACTTGAGGTCTTTGGGGCATGTTGTGTTGACAGAGTGTTATCTTCTGATGTAGCATTCCTGACCTCATTTGGTGAAGACCTGGCTATGTAACTGAGGTCGTGCTTGCACCTACATTGACAGCATGATATGGGTATTCAGTGGAGGTAGTGGCATATATCCATACAGGGCATGTGTATAAGGCATGGTATTCCCTTTGTGGTGTATGTTTACAGAGTCTACAGTGTTTGCAGGCGTCCAGTGGGGAATATGGCAAATGAGCCACTGTACACATTTTTTTGGCTAATGAGGGGATGGAACAGGGTGCCATGTTTTTTTACTTGCTGGATAACACACAATCAGCAGATGTAACACATCAAAGTAATTTCTGATGTCAGTGGCACTGTTGTGGTCAACAGGCATGTATTCCACTGCAATCACACTGTGGTTACTATCTGTGAGGCAATATGCAGGAAACTACAAATATAGTGGTTGTTGCCTAGCCAAATGTGTTTGTGTATGAGACGTGGGTGTAGAGTGTTCTCTGAGTAATAGAAGGGCTGCCTATATTGTTCACCAATCTGTTCTGTCACATGTAGGGCTATGGATTGTCTACACCAACCTCTCTCGTGATTGACATCTGTTGGCCTTGTAAGGTGGACATTGTGACATATAATAGGTCCTCAAGATAATCATTTTGCAAAACCCATCCCACAATGGATCCTGTTATTACACAATCACAGCAACCCCCACACAGGATGCTAAGGACAGACAGACAGACATACACACACACACACACACACACACACACACACACACACACACACACACACACATGCTGGCCAATATTGAGATTCAGACACCTACCTATCTATGTATTGCTATTATTGTGTGCTGCATTTATCACAAGTGCCACAGAGCTTATAGGATGGATGTTGTCTCAAGGTACTTCTAAGGTGAGGAACATCACCAGCCTTTGTAAATACTGGTATTGGGTGATATAGTTGGTGAGAGATCCCAAAAATAACTATACTCTACACACATTTACATTTGCCAGAGGTTCAAACCTATATCTAGCAATCTTTATGGACCATTATGTTACACATTTACCACATGCACCACTGACCTTACATGGGTTAGGGTTGGCAACAGGTACTTCTAAGGTGGATGATATCTGCATGACTGCTAAAGTCAGGCACTGAGATGTGTACTGGGTGTAAATGAGGCCAGAATCTTTGAGGTACAGACATGCATATGTAGAAATATGTACACACACAAACACTTGCCAAGGATGAGATTCAAACCCTTACCTATGTAGGTGCTTTTACTACATTGTTCTACAATTACGGCACACACCATGGAGCTTACATGTTGGAGAGTTGTGCCAAGGTATCTTTAAAGTTGAGTAACATCAGCAGTACTAAAGGCGGAGTAAGGGGACAGTAGTAAGTGTCAATGTCCATAAAATCAAGTATCATCAAAGACACACACACTTTCAATGTCTGGGATTAGAACTCCTACCTAACTAGTATGCCACACTATAGTGTTACACAGTTATTACGAGCGCCATGGAGCTTATATGTTAGAGAGCTGTCCAAAAGTATCCTTGAAGGTGATTAACATCAGCAGCAATGCTAAAGGAGGGGTAAGTGGAGAGTGGTATGTGTCAATGTCCATAAAATCAGACATCATCAAAGACACAAACACTCTTTCACACAAACACACAGTTTCACAGTTGCTATATCTGGGATTAGAACTCCTACCTAACTAGTATGCTGCATTATATTATTACACAGTTATCGCAAGCGCCACAGAGCTTATATTTTGGAAAGTTGTCCAAAGGTATCTTTGATGATGACTAACATCAACAGCAGTGCTAAAGGAGAGGTAAGGGGAGAGTAGCATGTGTCAATGTCCATAAAATCTGATATCATTAAAGACACAGTCTTTCACACAAGCACACACAGTTACCTTGTCTGGGATTAGAACTCCTACATAAATAGCATGCTACACTATAGCATTACACAGTTATCGCAAGCGCCACAGAGCTTATAGGGCTGGCATTTATCAAAAAGGTTATTTCAAGGTGACTGACATTAGCAGGCATGCTAAAGTTGGGTAATGGGAGGTGTAGATTGTGAATGGCCTCAAAATCATTCATCTCCACATACACAGTTTCCATGTCTGAGATTAGAACTCAGGAATTAGTAATATGGGAACACATCAGATATTTAGACTTCACACATTCCATGATATCCATGCTTCTATACCCCCACTCTGTTATTCTATCCTCTTCCTAACATTATGCAAGCCATATCTGGGAAGTATTCCTATAGTTGTCCCTTCATCCTAGCGGTGTTTAGGGGTTTGTCCACAGTTCATGCAGTAGGACATGGTGGGCATGGTACTGGGATTTGTCAACATAGCCTTGCATTTGTATTCTGTGACTGTGCTATGTTGTTAGTTGGGACCCCATCGGATAACATACATTGGCACTACAGGTGAGGCACTAGCCTTTGACAGAAGACTGTAGGCCATTTGGTAGTTATGCAGGCCATCTGTAGCACGCCAGTGCAGTCTGTCACTCCTACATTTCCAGGCTGTGAGCCACTGGATTTCCCTGGAGTGACAGGGTAAGCGTGCAAGTTGTTAATGACAATAGTTTATTTCCATATTAAGCCATTGGTCTGGATGCTGTCAGGGTTCTGGTTACAGGTAGGGACACACCTGCATGGGACACCTCTTCAGCATGCTGCATTCTGTGAGTATTCCCATACAGAAGTGGGGGTCATACTGTACTCATTCCCAACAGCAAGGATATGACCTGTGATAAACCTGTGGCTGATGGTGGGGTGAGCTGAGTGCATGTGTGATATGGAAGCTTCTTGCAGCTGACTCACAGATATACATGGGACATTCCCCTTATGCTGCCTTGTGCAGGGACATAGGCAGTCTCTCATTACTTTATAAATGTGCCTTTTGTGGTCTGCCACTGATTGGCCAGACTACATCAGTATTCAATACTACACAGACAACTAATGTGCTGCTAACCTGTATGTACAATTCCAAAGGTGCGTGCAGTTGACAGTTACATTTTATGTTCTCTGTCTAGGGTACTTCCACCTGTGTACTGTGTGTATGTCTGCGCCCACATTCATAGCATGTCCATCTTTCAGACGGTGACAGATATTGACATCTGGACAGTGAATATGGATGACTGCTGACATGGGTATTGCTGAGAAGTATTGTGGTTGGCACTGCAGTTGTCAGAACATGACCCTGTCATCAACAGTATTGGCCATAGGTCACCGAGAAGCAACCCTCCATGCCTACATGCTGACCACTTCCAGACAATATTGAACACACAACAACCTAACACATGGACCCCTGCATATTATACACATACAGCAATCTATCTTGTAGATTGGGCCAGCTCAGGTAATCTGTGCTCCACTGTTATTAAACCCACATGTACATGTTTTACTGCATTTCTTCATAGGATTGTGGGAGGGGGGCACACCTGATGACTTTAAACATTTGCTATGACTGTACTGGTATTTCAGGAACTCTGTTGGCTTCCATTTCATTTTCTATTCTGACCTATCATTCAGACTGGAGGCATATTGGTAGAGTACAGATCTTAGGATTTATTGACCTACATTTCAGTTTCAGACGTCTTACCCTTCAGAAATAATATACAACTGCCAGACCTGTTGTAGTCTGTCTGTGTAGGTCAGGAGGGGGCCTGTTAATCACTGTCATCAATTGGAGGCCTTATCCCAGCCTTTTTCTGTTGTCATGTACACCTGTCCTGCTGGCTGAGGCTGGTGATGGGTATGTGTGCCTTACTAACATGCATGTGTGTGTCCTATGGACACACATTTGGACCACTACATGTACTGCAGTGGGATTTGTCATCTTGTCTAGTACTGCCTACTTTGTTGACATCAGTATTTGTTAGGGATTTCATGCTGCCACATAGATTTTCATGATCTGCTGCCATCCCATTCAGCCGCACAATTCCCTTGCATGCTCATGTCCATACCATAGACACAACTATCAGAACATACTATTCCATTCAGCAATTGATAGGAAGAGTGAATTACATTGTGACTGTGCCAGTATTGAGAACGATGCAGGAGGGCTGACTATGTCAGATGCACATAGTACACTTCCTATACATGGTAAACACAGGTAGTGTCATGTTTGGCATCCCTTTACTGTATGTGTGAGTCAGAGAGAGGTGTCATTCTCTAGGTCCCTACAGTGTCAGTGTATGTGCTATGCATTGCCTCTTTCCCAAACTCTGGGCATACTGGACACACCTTCTTCTGCCTACATGGGCAGCCTCAGGTTGTTCCTCCTCAGAGTCCCTCTGTGCCTGTGATGGCCTTGGCAATGGTGGGGGGCTGTGTGGCCTTGCCCAGTGCTGTTCCTGCTGCAGCTGTTTCCACAGGATCATATTGTGTAGCATGGCACATCCTATGAACATTTGTGTACATGTAGCTGGAGAGTACTGCAAGGCTCCACTGGATATGTCCAGTCAGCGGAACTGAGAATTCAGCATCCCAAACACATGCTATATTATGATTCTGGTTTGTGTATGTGCCTCATTATGGAGTTCTTGTTCGGGTGTGTGTGCATTTCTGATGGGTGCCATCAGCCACAGCTCCAGTGTGTAACCAGTATCCCCCACTAGGTGGATATATGGGATGTCCCCACTGGCAAATGACTGATGCAGCTGTGTCATATGTCAGATGTGGGAGTCATGATAGCTTCCTGGGCTGTCAGCACACACATTCAAGATAATGCCCTGGGCATTGCACACAACCTGGCAGTTGATGGAGGGGAACAGATCCTACCCTGCTTGTCGGGTGGTGCTTTGATGTGTATGTTCGTGCAGTCTATTGCACCCACTACATCAGGGTATTCTGCTATTTGGTGGAAGAGACGGACATTGCTGGTCAATGCCGCACGTGTGTTGAGGAAATATATGTGCTCACCGGCATGTGCTGACATGGCATCCAGGAACTATCCTACCCCGCTTGTCGGGTGGTGCTTTGATGTGTATGTGCATGCAGTCTATAGCACCCACTACCTTAGGGTATTCTGCTATTTGGTGGAAGAGACATTGATAGTCAACGCTGCACGTGTGTTGAGGAAATATATGTGCTCACTGGCATGTGCTGACATGGCATCCAGGAAATGGTGGAGCACCCTGGATGCTGATGCCTGTCAGATTCCCATGATATCCCCAGTTGCCCTTTGGGAAGTACCTGTGACAAGTATTCTTAAGCCTACACATACCTTGGTAGCCACTGGGATGGGCTCCCCTCTGTTGGTTCTGTGTGTGAGGTGTGGCTGGCACAGCTCAACAATTTGCTGTAGAATGTCCCTATCCACCCTATAGTGCTCCACTATCTCCAGCTCATGTAGCCCCTGGTAGGCTACCCTAGGTCTGTACACTCTTCTTTTTCTTCTCACTGTGGGTTAGTCGTCAGCATTCACATCATCACCACCCTCAGCCTCTTGAACATATTGATGTATGAGAGCAACAATAACCCCTAACATTTTGTTAGTTTTGTCATGTATAATTTCCCTGTCTGTGTACACCGGTGGTGTAGAGTTTGTGGGAAACACCAGACTGCAAGGTGTTCGCAAAGTTTATACTAGTGTGCTAGGCTGTTCCATGTGTAATTGCCTGATCCTGATACATTTCAACTGCCAGCTATGCTAGTTCTCCTTGATTGCCTTCCTACTGCTGTTTTCCCTTCCCAGTGCTTTCCTGTTTAAGCCCCGAGGTGCAGCGCACATACCCAGTGCTCAGATGTGAACAGAGCTGCTATTTCCTGGTTTTTTTTTGTTTTTGTTTAAAATCTGGTGCGCAGTGTGCACACCCGTTTAGGCAATGTAAACACTGCTAGGCAGCCTGAGACACACACCCTTCTTTAGCTAAAGACAAACATGGGCCACAGAGTTCCAATAAGCTTACAGCACGCATGACACTCCCCCTTATGTGATCATCTACCTCTTATACTTATACAATGGTGTTGCTGCACCTGCACAGTTTGGTGCAAGCTAACACTGAGAGGAAATCTGTGATTCAGTATCAATCCCCTCATTTGCATGAAACAGAATGCTAATTCATACTTACCACACTCAAACTCAGCCTTCCCCCTTAGCAACCACTATTCCCTGGTTTTGTTGTCTTATGAATGCCATTGACTATTATGGAAAAATTCTGATTTGGGTTTAAAAGTTTATTTCTAACTTTTTTTTCTTATTTTTGGGGCGATCCCATTTAGGCACTGCTGCCCTATGCTTAATCGGCTAAAATCAGCCAAAAAAAATAAAAGTTATTTTTTATCATTTTGAAACTATTTCTCATGCCAATGACCATATATTTGGCCATTGGCATGCCTATTACATTGACTGCATGCTTTATTTGGATCTGTCACTCCTTTGTTTTGTAATTTGCAGAAATTTATTCAGTTAGTGCCTATGATGCAGGAATAGTCTAGGAGTGCTCATGCACGTCCCAGGAGCTCATTTCTGGATTGCTCATCAGCCATGTTGCATGCAGCAGCATTTGCACTATTCATGCACTCCATGCAGAGCTTGCTGGATCTGGGGGATAGTTTTTAAAAGGACATTTTAAATATGTGTCTTTATTCTACTTTAATTGTCTGTTTCTATAGTGCAGTGGCTTTAATCAGCATTGAACAGAGGTAACCACACCATACCATTGGACATTAAGCACCACTAACCATCACTTGGCATTGGAGAGTGATGCAAAATTCCATGCAAGTGTAGAGGGTAAAATATGAAGAGCTTCACTGATGAATTATTATTTATGTTTGTGGTGTGTGATTCTATTTTTGAGCAGATTATAGCTGTTAAAATGGGGTAGGTAGGAAAGTTGTGAAATGCAGGCAAGCTGGGGGAGAACAAAGGGCAATAAATATATAAATGTGCTGGAGGGACTTAGGAAAGAACCATAGCCATCCACTTCTTCAGCAGTGTAAAATGAACATAGATAGAATATTGAATTAATTTAGACTGTCACCTCATCAAAGATGGGTGATGACAACGTAATCATATTGTATAGTCAATTGGACTGAATCAAGTCTGCTGAGAAGACACGTGCAAAGTGGAGAGCTATGTATGGAATGATAGTTTTTTGTGGGACAGGTGTCCAGTTGTGACTTTTTATTTCACAAGAAAGGAATGTTGGGTAAGAGACACAGGTATTCCTGGGCCAGGTCAGTAGGATAGGTGAGGAAGCATATGCAGACATACAGGACAAACAAGACAAGAAACAGACATGGTGAAGGACACAACAGGTTGGAGGACACTGCAATTAGGGATATAAAAGGGACATTGGATGCCCATGTCCATCAAACATGGGAACAGTGAGAATCTAGTCCTCACCCTCATAAATGTAATTACTGTCCCCCTCCACAGCTTGCTGTTGGAATGCTTGATGTTTTCTTTTGCCCAGCATACTGACAAACATCTTCTCCATCCATCAGTGGTGCTTCCCAAAACTGCATGCACCATGCCTAGCATCTCCTGGCAGGTGGCAAAATCCCTACCTCCACCAATAATCCAAGAAGGTACCACTGCACCAGTTGTCAGGGTAATGCTACTTGATGTGGAAATCCCAGGTAGTGCAGGGGCAGCAGAGATAGTACTACCAGGTTGGATCCCAGATGTTCTGGGCATCAGTGCAGGAGCCATTGGAGTTGGGGCAGGCTGAGCCACTCTGGTTGGCCTACATATCTGTACTGTAATTCACTTTGTGAGTTGTCAGAAACTGATGACATCAAAATGTTGTGATCACACATATACAAATAAAAAGAGAAATAAGGTTTGGGGTAAGAGAAAAAAAAGAGATAAGCAGTACCACCATACATAGCATACAATAAATCAGTACAAGAAAAATATTTTTTTTTTCTTTTACATTTAACTATACTTTTTAATATGCTTGACCAAATAATACAGATTCAGTTAGCATGCCGTGCATGCCAGTTTTGTTGAATTTATTATGTATTATTTTAAATGATTGACTATATATTTGCTACTTGTGGGACATGAACCCACAAAGTCTGAATACAGTATTATGATTGACTCCTACAGTGGGCTTATACTCAGACTGAAGTATGCATGCTTGATTTTAGAATTAAGATATGCATGCTTCATTTGCTAATACTGTACAGAAGAGCAATAGTTTAGATAAAATAATAGTTATGCTATACATAACCCTTGCTTCTCTAAGTGTTTTTAAATGGTCAGCATGGGCTTCCATGTTCACTGCTATCTCCTGGTTGGCTGTGGAATAAAAACAAGTGAACAAGAGAAGTGCACTTTGCATACCAGTCTTGCCTATATGCAGCTTTCTATCTTATTTAAATTACCTTTATCTGTATACTTACACAGATGTGGGATGTTAGCAGTCCTAATCTCATCCAGCCACTGGTTGAGTATGTCCTGCTTGTGCTTTTGAGGTAATTAACGTGGTACCTGCATTGCTCTCCAGTGTGTGGAATGCCTATCACATTGGAGACAGTCTTGACTAGACTATTGCAAGCCACGGATTTGTGCTGAGAACCAATACAATTCCTCTGCAGCAGTATGTGGCTATGGTGTTTTACAGTAAAGATTCTAGACTCCTTCACACCCCAACTTTGAGCCTTAAATTGGACATATTCACTTCTAGCTTCAGACATGTCCATTCAAGTCAAACATCAATAGTTAAGAGTGTTTTCTCACAAATTAATTTTATCAAGTTTAATGATAGTGCACAAACCTAAACAACCATGCCAACTGGGATTGTGCAATGTTAAGCAGAGAGCAACAGTGCCAAACAGAGAGGAAAGCAGTTTTTGAAATAGAAAGGTTAATCTGACAGTTGGCATTACTTTATGAGTTGGTAGCTGCTGTAATTGTTATTTGTTTTAAGTTTGTAGACAGGTATTGGGAGCTTAATTTTTATGACTTGACACATTTTTGGTGTGGCTTTACACACTGATAAAATTTATTTGTACAATGTGGGATTCAAACCTATGCAAATTGACAAGCATATTCTTCCATGTAGGTGATTTTTCATCCTTACCACAGAAGAAGTGCTTGTTAGATATGCTCATTAATTATATATAAACACATGACAGAGTGAAAAGTTAACCATGTGTGTGTGTGACCTGACAAAGTCCTGGTTTATACATTAATGTGTGTATGAGTGTCATTGAAGTATGAAGTCCATCCAAGAACAGAACAGTGGATTATAATTACAGAAACATAATTGTCAGTATATCCTCAGTCACACATATAATTCATTTGAGCTCCAGTGCTATACATAATTATTGTTATTTATAATTATGTTTCTATTGTTTTATATTTTTTAAAACCGAGTGGACAATAATTAATACAACTGGGAGTGTGCTAGATTAGAACCATGGCTCACATATCTTGTCAGCATTAACATATATCAATTGCCACAGGAAGGGTTAGCCTACAAGTGCTTATTGCATCTGAGAATTTGTTTGTCAGACCTGCTCATTAGTTACATATACATTAACGAGTTGAGTATTTAAACATGTATGTGTGCGACATGAAAGTTCAGAAAATACAGTGGATATAAAAAGTGTACACACCCCTGTTAAAATGCCAGGTTTTGTGATATAAAAAAATGAGATCACAATAAATCATCTCAAAATGTTTCCTCACCTTTAATGTGACCTATAACCTGTACAATTCAATTGAAAAACAAATCTGTTAGAGGATAAATTATAAAAAATAAAAAAATGTACAATACGCTGGTTGCATAAGTGTGCACACACTTAAACTAATACTTTGTTGAAACAACTTTTTATTTAACTACAGCATTCAGTCTTCTTGGGTAGGAGTTTATCAGCATGGCACATCCTGACTTGGCAATATTTGCCCACTGTTCCTTGCAAAAGCGCTCCAAATTTGTCAGATTGCAAGAGCATCTCTTGTGCACAGCCCTCTTCAGGTAACCCCACAGATTTTCTATTGTATTTAGATCTGGTTTCTGGCTGGGTCATTGGAAAACATTAATTTTCTTCTGGTGAAGCCATTCCTTTGTTGATTTGGATGTATGCTTGGGGTCATTGTCATGTTGAAAGGTGAAATTCCTCTTCATCTTCAGCTTTCTAGCAGACGCCTGAAGGTTTTGGGCCAAAAGGGACTGGTATTTGGAACTGTTCATATTTCCCTCCACCTTGACCAAAGCCCCTGTTCCAGCTGAAAAAAAGCAATCCCAAAGAACTATACTCCCACCATCATGCTTCACCGTGGGGGATGGTGTTCTTTTGGTGATGTGAAGTTTTGTTTTTGCACCAAACATATCTTTTGGAATTGTGGCCAGAAAGTTCAACCTTGGTCTCATCAGACCATAACACATTTTGTCACATGCTTTTGGGAGACTTGATGTATCATTTTGCAAATTTTAGCTGAGCCTGGATGTTTTTCTGTGTAAGGTCTTTTGGCAGCCTCCCTGACAAGTTTTTGTCTTGTCTTTTCATCAGTTTTGGAGGAACTTCCAGTTCTTTGCAATGTCGCTGTTGTCCCATATTTTCTCCACTTTTTGATGATGGTCTTCTGTGTTCCACGGTATATCCAATGCAGTAGAAATTTTTTTGTACCCTTCTCCTGACTGATACCTTTCAACAATGAGATCCCTTTGATGCTTTGTAAGCTCTCTGTGAAGCATGGCTTTTGCTGTAGCAGGCAACTAAATGTCAGGAAAATCCAACTAGGACAGCTGAACTTTATTTGGGGATAATCAGACCCCAGGATTCAGCAAGCTCTACATGGCATGCAGGAATGTTGTAAGAGCTGCTGCAGGCAATATGGCTGTTGTGTGATCCAGGAATAAGCTCCTGGAACATGCATGAGCACTCCTGCACTATTTCTGCATAGACACAGCCCCTGTATGCTAATAACCTCATTTGCTGGTGAAAACCATACAAATGAGGTGAAGTCTGTGCAGGAATAGTGTAGACTGCAGAAATGTATTCAGCCAGTAGCTGAATACACTACTGCAAACTACAAAACAGAGGCATGACAGTTCATACAAATGCATGTATTAGAAGGGTTAGGCATGCCAAAGGCCAAATATATGGCCATAGGCATGAAAAATAATTTCAAAATTATAAAAATTAACTTTTTTTTGTTGGCCGATTTTGGCCATATAAGAGCAGGGCAGCAGTGTGCAAAGAGGATCGGCCTGAAAATAATAAAAAATGCTGGAAATAAGCTTTTAAACCAAAATCATAATTTTGCCATAATAGTCAATGGCATGCATTACACAACAAGACCATGGAATAGTGGTTGGTAAGGGGGAAGGCTGAGTGTCAGTTTTTTAACCATGCATTAGCATTCAGTCCTATGCAAATGAGGGCAATGATACTGAATCAAAAATTTCCCCTCAATGCTAGCTTGCACCCAACCGTGTAGGTGCAGTAAGACCACGGTGTAAGCCTAAGAGCTAATGACTTCATAAGGGGGTGCGTCATGCATGCTGTAAGCTTATTGGAGCTCTGTGGCCTGTTTTTGCCCTTAGCTAAGCACAGCTAAAGAATGGTATGTGTCTGAATCTGCCTAGCAGTCTTTACATTGCCTAAATGGGTGTGTGTGCTGCTCACCGGGTTTTAAACAAATAAAAAAACATGAAATAGCAGCTCCATTTACATCTAAGCACTGGGTTTGTGCAGCATGTCTCTGGGCTTAAACAAGAAGGCAATGGGAAGGGAAAGCAGCAGTAGGAAGGTAATCAAGGAGAACTAGCATAGCTGGCAGGTGAAATGTATTAGAACCAGCCAATTACACTGGCAGCAGCCCGGCCCAGCACACTACTATAAACTATGCAACCACTTTTCCCTCTGATTTTTCCCACAAACTCTACACCACTGGTGTGCACAAATGGGGACATTTTACCTAACAAAAGCAAAAAAATGATAGGGGCTGCTTTTGCTCTCATAAATCAACATTCTGATGAGTGTCATCAGCCATGACTCCAGTGTGAAGATGACAATGCTGATGACTAACCCACAATGGGGAGAAGAAGAGTGTACAGACCCAGGGGAACCTACCAGAGGATACATGAGCTGGAGATAGTGGAGCGCTATAGGGTGGAGAGGGACCTCTTACAGAAAATTGTTGTGTTGTGCTGGCCATGCCTCATACACAGAACCAACAGTGGGGAAAACATCCCAGTGGATACCAAGGTATGTGTAGGCTTAAGAATACAGTAGTTGATGGCATAATACATCACAGTGTAAAAGTCTGAATAGCTCTGCTAACACCAAATCCATGTAGCAGAAGCAGCATAGACGCAATTAGTTACAGTATCCCACTATCCTTTGCCCATTGCAACCCCATATTGTCAACCTATCCACAGATATCCTGCAGAAACAGGTTGCTAGCTGTAAGTGTAGAACAGAAATGCCTGCAATGGAGTACAACTTATCTAGAATGAATTCACACATTCAATACAGAAGGTCATACTGGGCATGTCCCACACTTACAGAAATGAAGGCCATATCTGGCAACAACAGTGGACTATATATATTTGTCAGTCGCAGATGTCTGTGCACATACTCCACAATGCACACCAGTCATGCTTTGCACACACATTGGATAGGAATACGCACATATATCCAAGGACAACACACTGTAATAGGTCAAACATGCACAAACATAGATGTGGGGAAGAAAGAGACAGACAATGACAAAGAGCTTCCCATCATGAGGCCTGTCACACCCACCACACATCCAATAGGCCAATATCACATGATTTGCCAATACCACTGTAGACATTTGCTTCTGGTAGCCCTCAGCACTATAGTGTCTGTGGTGCTTGTAATAACTGTGTAACATGACAGTGCAAGTCATTATTCATCTAGCAGTTGTATACACAGTCCTGTCAAATGTAAAGTTGTGTGTGACTGAGTGTTGTGTGTGTGTTTCCAGAGGAATGGATTATGGCCCATTCACACACACTGCACTTCCCATTGCCCTAGTTTAGCTAGCCTGCTGATATCAGTCACCTTGAATACCCCTTTGGAGAAGGATCATCTCTATAAGCTTTGTGCCACATGCAATAACTGCATAATGCTATAGTGTGATGTACTAGTAAGGTAAGAGTTTTAATCCCAGATATGGCAACTTTGAAACTGTGTTTGTGTGTGTAGGGATCAATGCTTGTGAGGACATTCACAGTCACTACACCTTCCATTGCCCTACTTTAGCAAGTCTGATGATGTCAGTCACCTTGAAATACCTCCTTGGACAAGATTCAGCTGTGTAAGCTCTGTGGTGCGTCAAATAACTGCAGAATGCTATAGTGTAATGTATTAGTTAGGTAGACATGGCAACTGTGAAACTCTGTGTGTTTGTGTGTGTAGGGACCAACACTTTTGAGGCCATTCACAGTCACTACACCTCCCATTGCCCTACTGTAGCAAGGCTGCTGATGTCATTCATCTTGAAATACACCTTTGGAGAAAGACTAAACCTATAAACTTTGTGGCACATGCTGTAACTTCATAATGCTATAGTATGATGTATTAGTTTGCTAGGAGTTCTAATACCAGACATGGCAACTGTAAAACTCTGTGTGTGTGTGCAGCGATCAATGCTTTTGAGGCCATTCACAGTCACTACACCTCCCATTGCCCTACTTTAGCAAGGCTGCTGATGTCATTCATCTTGAAATACACCTTTGGAGAAAGGCTAAACCTATAAGCTCTGTGGCACATGCTGTAACTTCATAATGCTATAGTATGATGTATTAGTTTGGTAGGAGTTCTAATACCAGACATGGCAACTGCAAAACTCTGTTTGTGTGTGCAGGGATCAATGCTTTTTAGGCCATTCACAGTCACTACACCTCCCATTGACCTACTTTAGCAAGGCTGCTGATGTCATTCACCTTGAAATACACCTTTGGAAGAAGGCTAGCTCTGTAAGCTCCGTGGCATGTGTTACAACTGCGCAATGTTATAGTGTGATGTATTAGTTAGGTAGGAGTTCTAATCCCAGACCTGGCAACTCTGAACTCTGTGTGTGTGTAGAGAGTAATGCTTTTGAAGTTATTCACAGTCACTACACCTTCCATTGCCCTGCTTTAGCAAGGCTGCTGATGTCATCTACCTTGAAATATACCTTTGGAGAAAAACTAGCCCTATAAGTTCTGTGGTGCATACCATAAATGTGGAACAATGTAATAGAAGTAACCATACAGCTATGGGTTTGAATCTCATCTGTGGCAAGTGTTTCTGTGTGTATTTCAAAGTTTTTGTCCCTATTTGCAGCCAGTACACATCTCAGAGCCTGACTTTAGCAGTCCTGCAGATATCACCCACCTTACAAGTATCTGTTGAGAAGCCTATCCCATGTCAGGCCATTGGTGCATGTGGCAAATGTGTAACATAATGGCCCGTAAAGGTTGTTAGATAGAGATTTGAACCTCACCCCTGGCAAATGTAAATGTGTGACTAGGGTGGGATTAGTTTTGGGATCTCTCACCCACTACATCACCCAATGCCAGTATTTACAAAGGCTGGTGATGTTCCTCACCTTAGAAGTACCTTGGGACAACATTGATCTAATAAACTCCATGGCATGTGTGATAAATGCAGCACAGTGTAGTAGCAATATATAGCTAGGTAGGGAGTTAAATCTCAGTCCTGGCAATGGTGTGTGTGTATGTGTGTGTGTTTGCTGTGTAGAGGTTGCTGTGATTGTGTAATTACAGGATTCATTGTGGGGCGGGTTTTGCTAAATTCTTATATTGAGGACCTACTATATGTCACAATGTTAACCTTACAAAGATAACAGATGTCAAGCAGTGTAGAGGCTGGTGTAGACAATCCATAGCCCTACATGTGACATTATGGATCTGTGAACAATATAGACAACCCTTGTATTACCCAGAGAAAACTCTTCCCCCATGTCTCGTACACAAACAAACTTGGCTAGGCAACAACCACTATATTGGTAGTTCCCTGCATATTGCCAACAGATAGTAACCACAGTGTGATTGCAGTGTACTACATGCCTGTTCACCACAGCACTGCCACTGACATCAGAATGTACTGTGATGTGTAACATCTCCTCACTGAGTGTGTGTTATCCAGCAAGTAAAAGGACACGGCACCCTGTTCCATCCCTACAATAGGCAAATAATTCCTTACAGTGGCCCTTTGCTATGTTCCCCACTGGACGTCTGTAACAACTGTAGAGTCTGCAAATGTAATCCACAAAGGGAATATCTTGCCTTATACACATGCCCTGATTGGACAGATGCCACTAACTCCACTGAATACCTGTATTATGCTGTAAATGTAGGTGCAGGCACAACCTCAGTTCCATAGCCAGTTCTCACCACATGAGGTCAGGAATGCCACATCAGATGATAACAATCTGTCCACACAACATGCCCCAGAGACCTCAGGACACTTCCACATGTCACAGAACATGCATGTGGGACATGTGCATAACCCAGACACTGTCCATGTTATGGAATATAGATTACATGCATGGCAAAGATTGCACGTCACTGGCCACCCACAGTAGTGACCTACATGAGTGGATGGTGAATACAATACCCACCTCTGTGGGCCAATCCAGGGACTACACCCCTGAGCCACACTGGAGACCATTGTCATGTGGCCTGATGCCAAGGTATACCCTTTGCCTAGCCTTGTACAGCCTTCTGGCACAGTCAACTATTACACCTGTGAAGCAATAAACCCATACATGTCAGTACAGGCAAATGTGTGTCTGTGTCTGTGCGTGTGTGTGGAGTATAATGATTTTGAAACCATTCACACTCGCTACACCTCCCGTTGCCCTACTGTAGCATGCCTTCTATCAGTCACCTTGAAATAACCCTTTGGCCATATATCAGCCTGATAAGCTCTGTGGTGCATGTGATACCTGCGTAATACTGTAGTATAGCAAACTAGTAAGTTAGTAGTTTTAATCATGACCTTGCCAACTGTGATAATGTGTGTGAGACCCTGAGAGTGTGTGGTTGTTCTTTCTTGACACCT
>NC_056737.1:946831863-946834363 GCF_019279795.1 Protopterus annectens | reverse complement strand
GCAGTACCAGCACAACACTGTTGTACAGATGGGTAGATAGGCATGGGTTACCCTCTGAGTTCTGGCAAGTGTGTGTATAGTTGTAGGTTACAGCATTCTGAGGCCACATTCTCCTAATACAAGACACCTTGCCACACAGTATAAAGGATAGTGATTCTGCTGACTATAGAAGAGCCATGATAATGCATCACCCTACTATCCCTGTGGCATGTGCAATAGATGCATATCCCTGTAGTAGCACTTTTGAGATAGACAAGGGTGTGTATTGCAGTCTTGGTCAATGTGTGATGGTGGGCATGTCAGAGTATTATCATGGGTTTCAGTGAGTACAATATCCAATGTGGGATGTTGTTGCTGGGTATACTGTCTTTCCACCATGGTACCCCCAGTACATGTCCCAAGGTCTACTGTATGGGAACCACTGTCACCATCAACCATACAGGTAACACATTACGCTATCCAGTCCAGTGATGCATGTGCAACTTATCTGTTTCAGAATAGACACACTGACAAGGCAGTTAGCACTGATAAACCCAGGTCTCTCAGATATGTGTATGACTGTTATGTGTTTGTCAATGTGTATATGACAGTATGCCATGCTATGTATTGTTCATAAACAACCAGTACACCCCCCATTACCATACTTTACAAGGCCTGGTGATGTTCTTCACTTAACATCTAACCTGGAACCCACCTCATCCTAAAAGCTGTGCGGTGTTTGCAATTAATGCCACACACATTAGTAGCACTATGTATATAGGTAGGGGTTCTAGTCCCAGTGTTGCCAAGTAAGAGTGTGTGTGTGTGTGTGTGTGTGTGTGTGTGTGTGTGTGTGTGTGTGTGTGTGTGTGTGTGTGTGTGTGTGTGTGTGTGTGTGTGTGTGTGTGTGTGTGTGTGTGTGTGTGTGTGTGTATGTAAAGGGATCTACTTCAGTTTGCAGAATATGCATGTCCCAGGAGGTCATCTGTCTGGGAACTGACTGGCGAATGCTAACATTTCACAGGTATCATCCTGTGGAAATTCATTCCATCACAACTAGTAGTAGATGTGTAAATGCCATCTTCCCCACTGTATAGCTGTACAGCAATACTGGGGTTGGTATATATAGCTGGGTGTGGATCTTGTGGACACAGCCATCATTATTGTGGTTATTGAGTGTATTCCCCCACTTAGTTGGCTGTAATACTGTACAGTTCATATTAACAGGTTAAGTAGTTGTCAATCACACTATATGCAGTTCTACACCACCCCACACCCTCCAAAGGGTAGGGCTGTGCCACCCACACCAGCACACCTATGTTTACCAAGTTGAGGATTGCACTGCATTGGGGAAGGGGACATATACCCTGCCAGTATATATGCCAGTGACATTAAACTAGCAGACTGAGTATTTCCCAATGTGATGTTGTGCGTATTCTGTCTTGGTGGAATTACATAGGCTAAAATGTATTCCTTGCAAAAGTACATACATCCATGTGTACAGTATTCTCTGTGTATTACAGCAACACCAAAGCCTCTCTCTGTGTGTGTTATACACAAACATGTGGTGTGTACCACCCAGTACACTTACCATTATCCACTGTAGGAGGGCTGCTGACATCAGCCACCATGCACTCACCTGTATACACCGCTCAGACCTATCAGGCATGTGGCACATGCAGTAACTGTTGTACAAACCTGTGACTTGTGTTCATCTGTACCCAGGATATGGCACAGTCAATGTGTCACCACAGTACCATACTCCTTGTAGGAAACAACATGGTCTTGGTACATCATTACACATTGCAACACATGCCTTTGGGAGACTTTTGATTTTATGCATATGCTACCTGTAGAGAGACCTGGCTGATGTTTCCTGTGGAACAACAGTCCCATCTGATTACCCTAACCCATGGGCCACACTTATGCAGAGTCCAGGCAATTGTCGACACAGGTAGTGCACAGCCAGTACTTGCTAGACACTCCTGCAACTCCCTCAGTATTGCAGCATGTTACTATGCAGCCTGCATGATTAGTTTGCAACATGTGTCATCATCTGTCTTGGATGGTCATCTGTTTATTTTCTACATTATTGTTGTCCCATACATCCTCGTCACATACATAACTGCACTGTTTGCCATGGTATATGCAATGGTGAGGTAAGGCTAAATATCCCACTCCTGCATGCTACTTGTTGGGTATGGGATCCATTCCATGGCTTGTAAGATGTGTGCAAGCCACAGCTGCCTCTGTTGCAGGTGAGTGGGCACATTTGATGGACAAACATCTTGGACAGCAGACAATTCCTTGGTTTGACATTGAGGATCTGTACTTGCTGGAAGGTGCATACTCATGAAGAGTGAATGCTGTCAGTACCTCAAAAACTGCTCCGCAATATGTTATTTGGAGTGTATGCACACATATGCTTCCAGTGTTTGTTAAGGTATAGATTCCCCATATTTGCTGTCCTAACATAGGATTCCATATTACACATTCATTGCTCATGTTATGGCCACATTAC